>NW_008658714.1:18375-21734 GCF_000695815.1 Acanthisitta chloris
CACACACTGACTGCAGCACATGGATAATCTTTATTGGTAACATCAGTGGAGCACCAGTAAACCATTACTGACTGTAGTGGTGACACACAGCTGAGGCACATGCTAAGGCACTTTTATTATATAAAAAAATTTAATTTCTTTTGTGACAGCAACTGGGACACGAGGCTCCTGCATTAGAGCGCTTCAGGCATACAGTATGGTGCTTCATATGGAATTATTCTTACTTTGCTCATAAGTAGGTCTAAATGCAGCATATACAATATGGTTAAGAATACAGGTAAATCCAGCAACCAGTGTACGGTGTAGAAAAGACTATCTATATATAACCATGGTCCCAAGAGAAAGGCAGTGATAAAGACCTTTATTTTTTTTTTTTCTTAATTACTTATTACAAGAGATACAAAGGCCTTACATATATCTGTGCAGATTAAAGGTTTTTTAATATACTCTTAGTCAATGGTGCACAATAACTAATCCCAACCCCTGGTTACAGAGCAGGTGCAAGAGGCTTGGACATGTCAATGAGAGGAATTTCCCTCCCCTTATCCCACCCTCTGCCCACTCCCCTATTAAATTCCTCTAGATTCTATTACCATTAAATATATTTGGTCCCCCAGAGATTCTCAGACAAGCACAAGGACATTGCTCTGCTTCCCCAGCCTGTCACTAACTACTGGTCCACGCTACCTTAGATGAAACCGCTCAGAGGCAGAGACACTAACAGGACATCATTGCACTTCAGAGATCTGTCCAGACAGGAAAAAGTAAGAAAAGAAAAACAAAATGATAAAAAAAAAAGGTAAAAAATAAAAAATACAACTTTGGCAAGTCCTCCAGGTAACTGGTCCTGAGAGAAGCTTCCCTCTTCACCCCTCCCTGGAAACATGTGAAAGAAGAAAGGGCAAATTGCCATGGCCAAAGCACACCGTTTTTCCTGAAACTGCTCCCAAACCATGTGGGTGGGCAGATTAAAAGAGGCAGAAGTCTGAGGTCACTGAACGTGATTGCCGAAAGCAAACAAAGAGGGAGGGGAAAGAATACAGGAAGGAGCTTCCCTGCAGCTAGGATTGAAGACAAAAGGAGATTTACAGCTAAAATAATCTATCCCTAACCCCACTCCCTCCAAACTGTGTAAGGATTCACCAGCAGACGTGGCACAGACAGTTCTCCAGGCCTCTGTAGTGGCCAAACCGCTGGTCAGATTTCAGAGCCCTGACTCTTTGGCATTAAATACAAAGAGGATTAGGAAATTGGAAAGAGGAGAAAACTAGGAACACAGATGCCCGATGGCTCCAGACAGACAGATCTGGGCTTGCTCTGCAGATCCCCAGCCAATTTAGGAGGAGAGGGTTTGCTGAAAGTCCAATGGAAGAGGGCAGGGTGGATGGGTCACTCCCTCACATGTAACCTGGGTCAAATGGGAGGATTTATTCAGTAGCTTTGGTATCACCAGCTTCTGCCTTGCCATCCACTTCCTCATCGGAGCACTCTCCTGCACCCTTCCGGACAATCCGACGTGCCACGACGAACGGCAGGTCCCCACGCCTAGGGGAGGGACAGACACAATGTCAGCAACACAGGGGTACACTGAACTCCCCAGAGAGGTAAGGAAGCACCTGGCCACACTCTTTGCTGTGGGCAGCTGCCACTGGGGGCAGTTGCAGCAGGACTACACTGGACTGGCTGCCAAGGTATGGCACAAAAGGCTCTGCCTTACCTGAGTTTGCTCTTCAGGGAGCTGACTTCTCTATTCATTGCATCAGCTGTTTCAGTGGCATCCTCCAGCTCACGCTGGAGCTTCCTGCGGGATGCATTGGCTCTCTGGGCCTCCTCCTCAGCTTCCTCGAGCTGACGCTTCAGCTGCTTCAAGCGTATGTTTGCCTTGTCCGCCTGAGCGTGCGTGGGGGAAAAAAGTATGAAGAAATTAATGTTTCCCCAGAGTTAGAGCAGCAAAAAGAAGTTTGCAAAGCCCCCTCTCCCCTTTCTGAAAGGAGCTGCCTAGGACTTGAGAGGTCCTGGCTTTTCCTTAAAGGCATTACATTTTCATCTGTCTCATCTTGCATTAGAGTGAGGGAAGAACAATCCACGGGATGGGTAATGCTAGAGCCCTCTGACATGCAGAGGATGGCTCAGCCATAGAGAGGAAACCCTCCCACCCTGAGAAGACTCACTCATGCTGCATGTCACTATACACACCTGATCCTTGAACTGCTCAGCGTTACGCCGCTCATCGTCCACCTGCAGCAGGATGTCTTTCAGCTTCTTCTCGGCACGGCGCACCTGCTTGCTGGCAGCCTGGCGCTCCCTACACACGAACAGAGATGCTCAAACAACTGATCTCCATTGTCCCCAGCAAGATCATAGAATCACAGAATCAACCAGGTTGGAAAAGACCTCAAAGATCACCAAGTCCAACCCTACCACGGTTACTAGACCATGGTGCTAACGGCCACATCCAGTCTCATCTTGAAAACCTCCAGGGATGGTGAATCCACCACCTCCCTGGGCAGCCCATTCCAATGCCTGATCACTCTCCCTGTAAAACATCTCTGCCTAATATCTAACCTAACCCTCCCCTGGCAGAGCTTGAGTCTGTGCCCTCTTGTCCTACTGCTGGTTGCCTGGGAGAAGAGACCAACCCCCACCTGACTCCAACCTCCTGTCAGGGAGTTGTAGAGGGTGATAAGGTCTCCCCTGAGCTTCCTCTTCTCCAGGCTGAACACTCCCAGCTCCCTCAGCCTCTCCTCATGGCACTTGTGCTTGAGTCCCTTCACCAGTCTTGTTGCTCTTCTCTGGACCTGCTCCAGCAACTCAATATCCTTCCTGACCTGACCTGGGCAAGTTAGAAACGAGGAAGATAGCAGAAGTCCTCCTCAACATAGGAAAAAGAGGGGATGGGAAGTAATGTGTTCCCAGAAATGACCAAAAGACACTGATGTAACATGGATATGAGCTACAGAGGGGCAGCAAGTGTATTCACAGCTGCAGCTTTAGGAGTGGTTAAGTTCAGAAGAAGCTATAAGTCTTTACTGTGAAAAACAAGGAAGGTTTGCCAAGATCTTACTTCTGTACTACCCAGGATGAAGCTCTCGCTCAGACAGATCAGAATTTGCTCAGATGAGCCTGTAATCCCAGAGTAGGTGGAAGCTTGTAAAACAGAGTTTCTACCAGCACATACTTAGTCTCCATGTCCAACTGCTCTTCCAGCTGTGCTATCTTTGCTTCCAAGGCCGTGATGGTAGCCTTGTACTTGGACTTGACGGCACTCTCCATCTCCTGCAGCTTCAGCTTGAGCTCCTTGTTCTGGCGCTCCATCTGCTGGCGAGCGTTCTCGTTCTTCTGCGCGTTGCTGCGCTCGG
>NW_008658714.1:21753-42597 GCF_000695815.1 Acanthisitta chloris
AGAGAGAGGCAAGGACTCCTCAGCAGGGCAGCACTCCAGCCCCAAAGGCTGATTTACATCTCAGACACACAGAGGAAAAGGGTGAGCTGAATACTTGGAATAACTGCGATGCAGAGGGAGCAGCCTGCAGGCAGGGCACTCCTCAAAATACCTCAGTTTACCCAGATTTCCTAAGTAATTCCTTGAACAACAGGTTTATCAACCTCCTCGTGGGGCTAACTAAACTTGCCCATCACGTACACTGCTCTCTGGGGTGAAGGTCATGGTCTGGCACTTAACACAGTGATTATCAATCTCTGAATTACAAAAATCCTGGAGCAAGTGGATCCAGTACCTGTGCTATAGTAATTTATCATTTATTTGCTGTCTGTCTACTTCCACTGCAAAGAAGCAGCCTAAAAATACTGACTTCCAGAGGTAAAAGGGCAAGAACTCAGGCTACTGCCAAGCTAGGGCTCTGGCTGACAGTCAGCCAAGTAGAGAACAACATTCTCATCCACCAGAGCGAGCAAGCTGTTTGGAAAACCACCAGCCTAGCTCCTTTGGCTTTGGAGCACCAAAAAACCAACATGCTTGACTCTCAAAGTTGGGCAGACAAAATATGGCAGAGAATGGGCAGATTAAGATCATGGTTTCTATAGCAGCCTAACACATTTCACATGGTTAGTCCATTTGAAGCAGCACAGAACTGGCAGAAAAGTAATTTTCCAAAGACATTGTGGCACTGTTCAGCATGTCAAGTTGGAGCAGCATGATACAGATCACCCTTCTCAATATCCCTTAATACAGAAAAAAAGGACTTGGAGGTTTTTTTCCAGGGAGGGGGACACACATTGTTTGTTTGTTTTGTTAGGTTCTTTTAAACAAACTTAGAAGATTGTTCCAGCTACCCAATGATACAAAATTATCAGAACCATTGAGTTAACATCAGCTCTGGCTGCTATTCTCTGTATCATGGTGTTTAGCTGTTTCATCTTGCTCACACCTACAGACTTCTGAGGGCTTGTACTGCACACAAGGCAACAGCTGCCATTACTCAGAGTGTGGCTTGACAATTTACACAGACTAGAGAATCTCTACTGGCATGGTACAGCCTGAACAGGTACCTGAAGATTTGCCTTCTTAAGTCGGTCATTGATTATCTCTGTGTTGCCTTGTTCTTCTTCTAACTCCTCCTCCAGCTGAGCTATCCGTGCCTCCAGGCGTCTCTTCTCCTCCAGGGCCAGAGCTCTACAGGACACAGAATCATGAAAGCATTAAAGCAGTGCTGATGGCACCAACGCCTTGGGGAAAATTCACCACTTCTATGCAAAATAAGCTCAGTCTCTCAAAAGCAGAAGGGATGCAGTGTGTGCTGCAGCCTACACCAAAATAATAGCCTGCAAAGTATTTTATCTCCTCCTCCCTTAAACAGGGAACATTACTCACCCTTTACCACTGTTGTTGGCAATCTCATCAGCCAGCTCATCCCTTTCTTGCTGGGCCTGGCGCTTGGCACGCTCAGCAGCTGCAAGTTCCTGGAACGAAAACCAGACGGTCAGGGATCCAATAGGAAGCTACCAATTAATGCAGCACAGGAAAAAGAAGTTACTGGTAATGGCTGGTATGGTCTCTAGCAAGATCCAGAGTTAATGACATGACACGGTCTGTCCCCTGTCCACCCCACAGCTTCCTTTGCTTTGCACACTCCAATCACAGCTGTCAAAAAAGGGCCAAATTCTGCATTTTCAAGTGGACCTCATATTTGAGCAGAGCAAAAAAATACAAAAGAAAGGAAATAAACACTCCAGCTTAGACTGCTGGATATTGTTCTTGGCCAAAAAAACCAACCCAACCCTTGACTTGCATGCATATTCCATTACCTCCTGCAATTGGATCATCTCTGCCTCCATGCTCTTCAGCTTCTTCTCGTTTTCTTTGGCCTGTGCCAAGATCTCTTCCCTGGAAGTACGTGTGTCCTCCAGTTCCCGCATGTAATCCTTCATTTGTGCCTGCAAAGAGACAACAGAAATGGATGAATTTCACAGCAATTGGGTTCATTTGTCTTAGAGGAAACGTGGATGGAAAACAGAAATAGGAATTCATTATTCTTTAGCTACCAAGAAGGTTGCTGTAAAAACCATAAGGAATCATCCTCTTCCCATTTCACAAGTAACAAGGATAAATATCAAGGGATGCAAACATTTCTACTTATTTGCAGATAACAGGTTTTGTCAGATAAATGGACAGGGGAAGGAAGGGCACAGGAAGCTTTCTAGTGAAGCAATGGAATGGACAGTCTAGGGAGGATTTTGAGTTTTGCCTAAGAACTGATCAGGCAAACTGCCTGTAGGAATTGAAAAAGCACAACAGAACCATCTTGGGGCAGGACAAAGTCTAAATGTTATTTAAGGTCTTCTAGCTTTGCAGCTCCATAATCCTTTCCAAAAACACTGACCTGAGGCAAGCACTGGTATGGACTTCCCTTCAGCTTGTCTCCCAGGGAGTTAAACAGGCAGATTGGGATTAGAAGGATGTCTGAAATGCCAATAAATCTTTTGCTGTAAATTGCTACAAGGTTCTGCTGCTCTTGTGACACTGATCCATGGTTCTCACGAGGTGAAATCCTGCACACCTTTTCCCTGGGTAAATGCTCTACACTGGCAGCTAAACCAGCTGCAGTACCTCACCTGCAGTTTGCGGAGCTGCTTGATGGCTTCATCACGATTCTTGTTAGCAGTGTCTATATGGCTTTCCAAATCCTTCAGGTCCATCTCTAGCTTCTTCCTGGCAGCCACAGCCATGGAGCGCTGCTTCCGTTCATCCTCCAGTTCCACCTCCATCTCCCGAACCTGTGTGAAGGAACACAGGCATCAGCATTTCAGCTCTTCCTCCTCCCAACACACGCTTTCCGCATTCCCCTTTCAAAGGCTACATAAGTGTAAGCATGTGACTTGCCTTAATTCTTCCTGGCAGGGGGATTGGGTCTAACATTGCTCACTAATAAATCCTTGAAGGTTCCTTTGACAGACGAGGCTGTTTTAACAATCATGCACACAAGGGAGAAAGTCCCTCACAGCTCTGCAATGCTGCCTGGAGTATTACCATTAACAACAACAGTGGATTGGCACTGTCTGTCTAACCACCTTTGGACACAAGTGCCTTTGTGTACAGAACACCTTCAGAGTTCACAGAGCAGTTCTTACTTGTCTGATCAGCTGTTTCTTCTTCTCTTCATTCTGTTCATCACGTCCCTGGAGGTCCCGGTCAAACTGTGCCTTCATAGCCTGTTGGTTCACTTCTAGCCGCAGTTTGGCATCCTCTGTGGCCTGTAGTTCATCCTCCAGCTCTTCCAGCTGTGTCTTCATCTCCTCCACCTGCTGCTCCAGGGCTCGCTTAGCTTTCTCCAGCTCATGGACCTACAGCACAGCACCACAGACATGAGTTTTCCTCAGAGTGCAGACAAATTAATCTACCCTAGCAGCAAAAAAGTCTAAGAACAGCCACTCACATCAGACAAGACACAGGAACATCTGTCCCTCGTACGAGGGCAGAGATACCCCAGTCTGAATCACAACTGCTATCAGACTACTATTAGTTCTGTTCATGTGTGTGTAGTGGTTAGAAAGAGAAAAGCATTTGTCAGCCCAGTCCTGACTCACTGCAGACTTAGCAGTGCTGGACACCTCTGGTTCTGACAGAATTCAAGAACATACTTCTCAGCCTCTGAATTTGTTCTTTTCCTTCCTTACCGTAACATTTTTTGCCTTGAAATACTGGGGTTAATGTCTTCCCCTGCCTGGCTAATCGCTGTATTTTACATATCAGGCTCACATTGTGCCTTCACCTCTGCCACAAGGATACCAGTTAATGTTCAGTTTGCCACTACCTCATTCGGGTCATTTCCAGGCTCTTCCAACCCATCTTTGCTGCTTACTAATGTAATATGAACACAACATTAACAAACAATGTATCAGCTATTCTCTTACATTCTTCTGTCTTACCACCAGCATAAGCTTTTCAAAGTATTAAAGTAACAGTATGACCTGTGTGACATATCCTGCCCAGTTTAACTGCATACTTACACTTTTGCCAACATCATCCTTTGAATTCATCAGGTCTTCCATCTCCATACGGAACTGCTTATTGACTCGTTCCAGCTCAGCCTTCTGCTCTATGGCTTCTTCCAGGGCTCTGGCCAGGGAGAGAGCCTTAGTCTCCTTCTCTCTGGCTTCGGCCTCAGCACGGTCCCGTTCTTCGGCATACTTGGCAGAGATGGTTTTCTCCTCTGCCAACAGCTGCAAGAGCACAGCATCAAGCATTAGTGTTCCGTGGAATTACTGATCATTTTCTAACAAGGTAAACATGTATCTTTTCATCAGGGAACACTCAGTGTTCTTCTGTGGATAGAAGGAACCAAGAAAATGCAGCTTCAGAGAACGCAGCATGCCATCCCACCTTGAACAACTGTTCTGACCCCAAGCAAACAAACTCTGATTCCCTAGGCCTCCAAACTATTATTTCCAGCTTTCTCTCAGAGATGATCTGCAAACAACATTCTGAACTCAATCCTGGGTTTGATATAAATGATATAAATGTTATCCCTATTCCTGGGAAAAGGAACATCACTGAAGTTCCTATGTGTAGAACAGAATGAATTTGCTCCTATGAAAGCTTATTTCTCCACTCTGTGCTCTGCCTTAGTTCAGAAATAAATATGCATTCTGCAAGCAGCATTGCTTAGGTGTTCTTAAGCCAGACCTGTCAATAATCTGCACCTACTGAATGTCCACTGACTGAAGCCCTACCTGATCAAACTTCTTCTGCTTCTTCTCCAAGTTGGAGACAATCTGCCGCTGATGGTCCAAGTCCACAGCGAGGTCATCCAGCTCTTGCTGCAGGCGGGTCTTCGTTTTTTCCAGCTTGTCATAGGCAGCTGTCTTCTCATCAAAACGCTGGCTCAAGCCCTCCAAGTCCTTCTGCAGCTTCTTCCTGGCTTCCTCTGCTGACTCAAGGCAGCCCAGACCATCGTCCATCTTCTTCTTTGCATCTAATGCCTGAAGAGACAAAGGTAGCACATGAAGCCATGCCACAGGTAGTACTTACATGCAGCTTACTGGCACCAGGAGTTTAGGAAGTAAGTTCTCATTTCTGAAGGTACTACTCCCCTCTCAGATAATACTGTATGAATGGATTCCCAAAGGAATTCCTGGATAGAAATCTACAAGCAGTTCATACGATTATAAGGTCATCAGAAACCTCCTCATTTCTCCTCCCATCCCAATCAACAGGATCACCCTTTCCCAGGAAATGTTGTGTTACTAGAAGTCAACTCTGCATTAGATTGCATTTCCCTCAAGACAGACCTGCATTTATGCTTCCTCTCAGAAGTCACTGCTTTGTGGGATGCAGACTGTACCTGTTGCTGAAGAGCAGAGATCTGTTTCTCCATGTTTCTCTTTGCCTCCTCCTCTTCTTCCAGTTGCTCCTTTAAAGCATTCTTCTCATCCTCCATTTGCTTCAGCTTAGTGCTGAAGCCCAGTTTGAGGCGAGTCTCCTCCTGCAGCAGCTCCTGCAAGGCAAACACCCCAGTGGAATTCAGCACTGCTCCTTGGCTTTAAAGGCTCACAGTCCTCAGCCACTCTCTCCAGAATGAGCACTTCTAAAGTTGAGTTTAAGTATCAAACTTATTTCACAGATAAGACAACTGAAGACAAAATTGATAGAATTGTCTTTCAGTGAGTAGGTAGAGAAATATTCAGAATATTATCTTCTACACTCTAATAATTAAAATATACTCCTTACCCCAGAAGCCTTTCTCAAGGCCTTACCACACTCCTTGGCATGCAAACCTTTTCAGTCCTTTCTCAAGTCCTCCAAGCAGCACACAAAGCATTAAAACCTTTCCCAACAAGAGCACAACTGTAGTCTCTCTCACATTTCAGTACCAAAGGAACAGACCACAGGCCAAACAAAGTGCTCTAGCATGGTTAAACCAACACTGGCCTTAGCACACCTGTACTGCACTGCCCATTTACCAGCTTAGAGCACAACATTTATTGACTTACGTTGCCAGTGCTTGAGCTGAAGGATCTGTAGAGGCTAATAAAGACCAATTTTCAAACTAGTGTAGAATTTTTGCATTGTGCCCTATCTTTGAGTGTGCTTTTTAAAAAGAGTAGTAAGTAGACAGAACGACTGTTCAAGGTTACTTAGCATATAAGGTTTGATGAGCTCTTCCTTCCCCTTCTAAACTGCTTAGTACTCCAAGCTTTACCCAAAGACTCATATTCTACTACCTGCAAATGGTTGTTTGATCCCAAGGTATAAGACTAAGGATGCTTTATTTCCTGAAAAAATACCAAATTATAGGAATCTATCACCTCCCCCAACATCTACTGGGAAATAAAATCTTCTGCTCGAACTTTACAAATTCACTGGAAATCACACACACAAAACAACCTTGTCAAACACTTCACTATGAAGACTTCAAACAAGAACCTAGCACTCCAGTCAGTTTTAGCACTAGAGAGCTCTCAAGGAGAAAGGCGATAGAGGAGACCTTATAAATCCAAGACAGGGGAAAGGCACCTATGTTCCATATGCTGAGGAAACAGAGGACAAGCAGCTTGTTTTGTAGAAAAGTTCTCAATACCATGCAGTACAACCCCTTAGCACAAAAACTCCAGACCCAATCCTTCAAATTGTTGTGTATCCAGTACTTAGTGGTGTCCAGAGCCATCTCTCACTTAAGAGAATGTGTAACAAACACTGGCTGCACCACACACAGTTGCCTTGGTTTCCAAAGTTCTCACCTGTGTATCCTGAAGCTGTGACTCCAGAGCAGAGAAATCCTTTGCTAATTTGGCTGATTTGCTGTCAGACTGGTTCAGAAGACCTGTGACATTGTCCAGCTCGACCTGAAGGAGAGATCAGAGTATCACTTATTGAGTGCATCATCTAAAACAAGGACAGGAACAGGTGAGCAGCTGTGAGACCTAAAGGTGAGAACGGAGGCATCTCTCAACACTAAGGCACATGGATAATCTCTCAAGGAATTAACACATCATTTCTGAAGTCCCAGGAATTAAATATGAGAAGCTGAAAAGAGATTTTTACTCGGGATCACCCTCTGTTGCAATGGCCTTCTGGCTTTGGATGTTTTGGGGCTTTTTAAAGGCATATATGAGATTTTAGACAGTCTGATAAGTAATCTTAAAAGCTTATATTAAACTAAGTCTCTTCTATTTTAGACTATCAATTTCAGGATTAAATCTAGAGTCTCAAAATTACATTTTCAGGCTCCAAAAGATAGTGCTCACATGGGTAACGCTCAACTTTCAGTAATTACCCTTCATAAAGGAGAAGGCCAAAGACAATGTTTAGTATGACTCAGAGGGATTTGTTGTTCCTTTGAAGACAGGAGGAGAAATCTCTACATTTCCACCCTTGAGACACTCCTCATCACCATCAACCACATCACAAAGCTTCAAGACACTGTCTTCTACATGAGTGACACGATCACCGGTCCATCTGTGCCACTCTAGGTCCCCAAGCAGCTGAACACTTACAGAACTGTCTTGTGCAAACCACTGCACACTAAAGGAGTGCAGACACACCTACAAAACTCAGATGGCTACTGGTTATTCCATCTTCTCAGGGCTGCTCAAGACAAGTAACATCAGCCCAAACATCCTGCCCTGGTGATGAGTTAAGGACTTTGCATAGTCCTTGGGAAGCAAACTATGGATTTGCTTTTTGTAGGAACATTATCCTCAGGAGGGATAAGATTTTTGACCTAGCTATGATGGGGAGGTACCACCCTATAACCTTCTCTCTCTTGCCCTGGGCTGAAGCTCAGGAAAACCCACGCCACTCACCTGCAGTTTGTTAACCCTCTCAGCCAGTTCCGTCTTCACTCTTTCGCCTTCTGTAAATTTCACCTGCAGTTCTTGGAGCTGAGCATCTACTTTTTTCCGCTTGTGCTCAGCATCCCCTTTGCCCTGCAGAAGAGCCTTCACCTCGTTGGACAGTTCAACCTTCTCACTTTCTAGAACTTGTTTTGCTTTTTCAAGATTAGCTTTCACCTGAAGAGGAAAAAAGAGCAGCAAAACTCTTCAGACTTTAGATATGGCAGGATTCTCCCACTGAGTACATGTTTTTTGTAACCACCAAGCTAAAGTTGCATGTTTAGCAGCTAAGCTAAACTCCTTACTCAGAAAAAACAATTTGAGCAGCCTGACACTGAAAAGCAGGAGACAATCTAACAATCAGAGAAGATAACAATACAGAAGATAAGTCTGCACCATCAGATTTCCAAATTAAAGGTTGCACAAGTCAACAAGTGCTAGCAGTGAAAAGAATGTCTTGGGTGTGCAGTACTACATGTCTGATGGGGAAGAAAGAATGAGTGTAACTATTTAAACCAGCTTTATATATGCTTCACAAGGAAAAATGATCTACCAAGGGAAGAAGAGCACATGTATCAGAAACCTATCATCATGAACACTTCGTGCTCTTCTGCAGTTGTCATTTCAGGGAGTTTGATTGCTTTGGCCTTGTATTTTCTTTTCCACATACCCTTTTGGTTTGCTCTAATTGCTCCGCCAGCTCTTCGATAACTTGTGAATGTTTTTGCCTCATCTCTTGGATTTGAGCCTCATGAGTCTTTGCCTCATCTTCAAGAGTTTTCTTCAAAATTGTTACTTCTTGTTCTCTCTTTGATCTGCAAGATTCACAAATTCCATTTAGATGCCAAGGAGGAAATCAAACAGATGTGTATATCCACCAACAGCATCTCCAATGCAGAAAAATGCCAAGGTCTGTTTAGCCCTACAAGCTGTAAAGACATTTCTCAAAGTTAACACTTAGCATTGCATCCTTCTTAAGCACAAGCTGGCAGCATTGCTTCCAGCCTAAGAGCTAACAGCTTGAAAGTAGGAATGTTCCAGGTTAGGGAGCAAATCAACTTTCTTATATCAGGTGAGGTAATGCAGTCTTGACTACAGCTTGCACTCTACCTCCTTTTGTAGTCACTGAGGCTGCTAACCAGCCTACCCTCACCAAGGTGAAGACTTGCTATGGTAGCAGCACTTATTAAAAACAGCCAAAACCAAACCCAAATAAAGGTAACACAGCTCCATGTTGGACTTACCTCAGCTCTTGCTGAGCAGCTGTAGAATCTAATGTGTCTTCTAGCTCTGTTTTCAATGCTTCCAGCTCTTCTCCCAGATCCCGCTTCTGTTTTTCAGCTTTATTTCTGAACGCTCTTTCCGACTCCAGGTCTTCCTGCAGCTCAGTGATCTGGGACTCGAGTTCCCTGATCTTTTTCAAGGCCATGTTCTTCTGAGCTGCCTCTTCTTCCACTCTGTTCAACATAAGGTTCTGGTCAAAGCCAGGCTTAAACCATACACAAAATAAAACAACCTGCCCTACCAAGAATAACCAAGAAAAAAGCTGGTATTGGTCGGCTCTACAATATTACATTGAGGTTTGGATCCATGTATGATCTACAAATTCTAAGCTCTATTTCCCAATACTTGAGAGAGCACGATAACTTACCTTAAAGAAGGGGACAGAGAGAGACTGACAACAGAAGAAAGCAGAAGAGAAAGCACCATTTTACATTGGAAATTGGACACTTTACTGAACAGATGAATACAGCAACTACCAGAGATACAGTGTGGTGCCACTACTTTTTAACCCCATCCGAGATACTACTGCTCCAGGGAAAAGCATGCAGTGCCCATTCCATTCACAGTCTAGTTCTGTATGAGAATGTGGCAGTGAGCAGAAGTCAAAGAACTCTAATGCCGAGGACACGTTATCTTTAACAGTCCACAGGCTAAAATACAACAGCCATACGTTGTATTTGGTCCCTATTCCAATTGAGACAAGACAAGAAATACTTCCCATCCTGGTGGTCCCTAAACCCTGAAGGTCAGGTTCTCACCTAGCTAAGGCTGCCTGCAGCTCCTCTTCCTTCTTGGCCAGCTGCATTTTGAGCTCTGCAATCTGAGCCTGCAGTTCAGCAATCTGGTCATGCAGGTCAGTGGAGTCCCCTTCGAGCTTCCGACGAGTCTTTTCCAGCTCTTGCCTCTGTTTTTCCTCACGTCTCAGGCGTTCTGGTGGAGATGGGGACACGTTAAGTCACACAGACAACACAGACTCAAAGAACATTGTACGAGAAGAAAACAGATCTACTTAAGCAACAGTTTCTTTCCTCATAATACTGTCCAAACTGTAGCTGGAATGCATTATTCTGTCAGGACCAATGTATCAAACTACCCCCTCAAAAAGTTATCTGGGCAATTTTCCTTCTCCTCATCTTACAGTCAAACCTCCTTCCCTCCTTTTTCTCTAAGAATGCCTGCACAATACCAGTCTCACACCACCCAAGCAGGGCACTCATTAAGTGATGCAGAACACAAGGTCTGTTCTCCCTTTCCTGACACTAAACAGGCTGACTCCTGCTGTGTTAGCCTACACAGACTCCAGAGGAAGAGCCTCTACCTAGAACTCTGAAGAACTTGTGCAAACAGGCTACCAGAAACAGCACTAACCCTGACAGATTGATGCTGCTGGAAGTAGAAAAGTGAAAACACTTCCACAGCAGGAGAAGAAAGAGAACCAGCCTCTCTTCTCCATTGGCCTGCTGCTTTGGAGGGGATTTTTATTTAGATCAAGGGCTCAGCTGACAAGGCACATAACCTTCAGCTAGCCACTGAACAGCTCTAACAAACCGATCAATAGCTCACACACTATAGACTGATTTTTAACCCCTCAGGAACTGGAGAGAACTAAAACTCTAGAAATGAAATTGAAGTTCAAAACATTTTAACAAGAAACCATCTGAAACTAAATAAGCAAAAAACCCGAACTAAACCAAACCCACCTTCAAGGTCTGTGATCATGGCCTCATGCTTATTCTTGAGCTTGGCTAAACTCTTGGATTTCTCCTCTTCCTCTGTCAGGTTTGTTGTAAATTCAGACATTCTGTCTTCCAGCAGTTTCTTTTCCTGCAGAATTGAGAAGGTGGTGTCAAAGCAGTTGCTGGAATAACGGGATATTTTCCAGAGTTCACTGTGCTCAGAGAGGTCAGTGCCTACTCCTGCTACAGGGAAACTCAGGAAGAAGGAGCCCCTCTCTGGACCACAGGCAGTATTTAAATAAATGGTTAAAGATTTGGATTTGATAGCGCTTTCAAAGCTGAAAGGGAAGACTCTTTATGAAATAACTTGATACTGTTTGGCATAACAATGTACCAGAAAATCTTTGTTCATGGATCATCATTTAGCTAAGGCTATTTAAACAGCATACAATACTGACTGTCAAGAACACAGTCAGGTAGGTAACTGCAAAAATTAAGGTCAGAGTTCTCAAAGACAGGATTGAAACAATTCATAGGTCTCCCTATAATAGGGGAAAGGGTCAGGCCTTTGGTAGGTGGCTCCCAAGAGGAACACCCATGTATCTTTAGCCTGTGGAAGAAGCTGCAGGAATCTTACCTTAGCCAATTTGACATTCTGATCTTCCAGAACTAGAACATCTTCTTCCAGTTTCTTCAATTTGGCCTCTGTGGTCACTTTTTCTAGCTGCAGCTTCTGCCTTGCACTTTCCTCTTCTTCAAGCTGCTCCTCTAGTTCCTACAGGACACCCACAGAAAAGCAAGGGATGTGTCAGTGCTGCTCACCAACCCACATAATGGCATGGTAATGCCTAGAATGGAAGGTTTCTTTACCCTTCCTTCAAGGTATTACTAGTAGGTTCCAGAGTGACATCTCTGTCATGACTTAATGCACCATATTGTGTTCTAACAAACAGGTTTTCTAGCAGAACAATGGTATTCTGCAAAGAAGAAAGCTACCATTCCTAAAACAAAGCAAAACTTTTCAAATGATTTGAAAGTGACCATCATCTTCAAGAATGGAACAGCTGCTCATTCCAGACGACTGACTGAATGTCTCAGGCTCAGCATCAGAATTGCTATGTTCTACTGCTCTTTCCACAGACATTTTTCTATGCCTGTTCTCTCTTTCACTTCCATCCAAGCTGAGACGAAAGTACCACTCTTACCCTCACTATCCTCTTTCCTGACAAGAGACAAGATTCCTAAGGCATTACCTGGATGTTCTGCTGCATTTTCTTCTTTTCAGCCTGAAGATGTTGACACCGTTCTTCCTCTTCCTCCACCCTTGCTTCCAGGTCATGACATATCTCCTCCAGTTCTTGCTTCTTGGCTGTCAGACGAGCTCTTATCTCCTCAGCTTCAGCACAGAGCTCGGTTTCTGCTTGCAACTGTTCCTGCAGCTGCATCTTCTCTGCCATGAGCTACATTGGACACAAAGCCAGAAATCAGACAAGCTCAAATTTACCAAAGCACTTAGCAATCTCTGCTAAGTGAAGTTATGTGCTCCTGTGTACCATGGTTACAGTTTTAAACACTGCAATAGTGTCCTGATGTTAATCAAAAGCTAAATATCAAAATGCAGTTTGAAGCATTTGTTCTCCTTCACAATGTGCTGCAACCACATATCACATTAGCTATCACAAATTTCTCAAGATCATATCCATTTGAAATAAGGACATTGTCTACTTCCTCCTGCAAAGGTAACAGATAATTATCGGCCCCACGGAAAAACCATCCTGCTCCCATCCTCTGTGTTCCAAACAAAAAGTTCCACTAATGACGAGACTGAACTCAACCAGCTTCCTATAATGCTCAGCCAAAGAAGACTCTACTTCACATACAGAAAGGGTAATAGGTGGTCACTGTACAAAATGACTTGCTGGAGGAACTGAGCTGGGAAGAGTGACAAAGAAAACTGAAAAACATGGCAGCCAAGCCACATATTTCAGCATTTCCGAATCCTGCAGCTTGTCCATCAGACAAAGAAAGCCAACGAGGTGCTCTCAAACAGTCAGACAGTAGAGAGAGAATGACTTTTAGTCATCAGATTTGCAAACTCACCTGGGCTTGGAAGGTCTCCATCTCGCTCAGTCTATTTTCTGCAGCTAGCTGCTTCTCCTTGACCTTTATTAGTTCTTCTTCCTTAGCCATCATCTCCTCTTCCTGTCTGCTTACTTGCAGAAGGGGTTTCACCTGAAAGGAAAATCCAGGGAATAAGATGCATATAAGGAATATAAGATAAGAGTCATTTTTGAAGAACTGACCAATGATTTTGTTGTGAACACTGGGGATTATAGAGGACTAGATATCATTTACCCTGTCAATAACACACTTACTGCTTGCCCATCTATTCCTTCAAGGATGTGATGCCATGAGGAAAGGGATCCAGATCATCAAGGATTAAGCAGTAATAGCAAGAGAATAAAAATTTGCCATACAAGTAGGGAAATTCACAAGTAGGTCAATGGCACATACATGGACTTCTGTGAGGTCTCTGACACAGGCCCACACAACATCCTTCTCCCTGAATTGGAGGGACATGGATGGGTGGAGAGTTTGGTGAATGAGGAATTGGTCGTGTGGTCACCAGCTCAATGCCCAGATGGAGATCAGTGGCAACTGGCATCCCTTAGGAGTCTGGATTGGGACCAGTGTTACTCATTTTTGTTGTTTAATATCTTCATTGATGACAAATGGGTCAAGTACACCCTCAACAAATTTGTAGTGACACCAAGCTGAGTGGTGTGGCTGACACACCTGAAGGATGGGATGCCACCCAGAGGGACCTGGACAAGTGAGAAGTGGGCCCATGGGAATCTCCTGAGGTTCAACAAGGCCAAGGTGCTGCACCAGGTCAGGGCAATCCCCTGTATCAATACAGGCTGGAGAATGAACTGATCTAGAGCAGCCCTGCTGAGGAGGACTTGGGAGGTTTCTGTTGGATGAAAAACTGGACATGAGGCAGCAATGTGCACTCACAGACCGGAAAGCCAGTGGTGACCTGGGCTGCATCAAAACCAATGTGGCCAGCAGGCTGAGGGAGAGGATTCTGCCCCTCTGCTCTGCTCTGGTGAGATCCCACCTGGATTACTGCATCCAGGTTTGGGGTACACAGCCCAGCAAAGACATGGACCTGCTGGAGTAGATACAGAGAAGGGCCACAAAAATGGTCAGAGGGCTGGAGTACCTCTCCTGTAAAGACAGGCTAAGAGTTGGGGTTGTTCAGCCACGAGAAGAGAAGGCTACAGGGAGACATACCAACACCTTTCAGTACTTAAAGGGGGTTTATAAAACAGACAGGGTCGAACTTCTTAGGAGGGCCTATTGGGACAGGACAAGGGGTAATGTTTTTAAACTAAGAGAGGGTAGATTTAGACTACATGTAAGAAAGAAATTTTTTACAGTGAGGTTGGTGAATCACTGGAACAGGCTTTCCAAAGAGGTGGTAGATGGATGCCCCATCCCTGGAAACATTCATAGTCGGGTTGGACAGGGCTCTGAGCAAACCGATCTAGCTAAAAATGCCCCCGTTTCTTGCAGGGGGGTTGGAATAGATGATGTTTAAAGGTCCCTTCCAACCTGAACTATTCTATGAAAAGGCAAACAGCACCCATCTCTGCTTCCCCCATCAAAAACCCTTAGTAATTTTATAGGAAAGAGAAGAAAAGTTTAAACTCTGCTCTCAAGATTCATTTAGATGCAAAGTCTCAAGGCTAAATAGCAAGAAATCCCATGGATTTTGAAAAGAGACTATTTCTTCATGTATTCAGTGTCTTTATAAAGATGAAATATCGACAAGGATAACTGCAATATCAGACCTCAGTGCTTTTCCTTTGCTCTTACAGCCCTGGACAAAGAGATGGAAAGTCACCCCATCATAACAATTTCTGTCTAGCTAAGCTGACTAGCCACATAGCAAGTGACTCTTTGAAGTGCTATACCACTGAAGCAAGTGATCCCCTTACCCTTTTTAGGCAGAAAGCATTACAAGATGACTTCTGCTTTTCCACAAGATTACTTGGACATAGCCTTGTATCTGGTTTATGCAGTTATAATGCACAGCTATAAAATACACTAAGATATTCTTCATCTAGATGAATCAAGGTGTATATTACAGTTGCCAGCCCAATTGCAGAGGAAGTGGCTTTTGTGCTCAGGTTCAACCTGAGAAGCTGAAATTGCCAGCAAGCTGACAAAGCTGCAAAGGTAAAAGTATTACCTTGGTGAACAACCTCCACCATTGCCAGTTCCTCAGTTTCAAATAGGCAGCACAGTTCCTCTGGAGCACCTTCATAGCTGTCAGTTGCTGCTGGCGCTTGGCAAAGGCTCTGCAAAGCAGGTGGAGGTCAGACAAAGGAAAAAACACAGAAGTACACAATTGTCACCACCAAGCCCTTTCTATGTTTTTTCTTTAGCAGATTCCCTCCTAAAAATCCAGCAAAGTTCCCGGTGAACTTTCTTTCTTTTCAAGTTTTTTTTCTGCTCAGGTTAAGAGTGACTACTCTTTCCTTTATCCAATTTTCTATTTAATAAATCTTTGCCCTGATGTCTTCTAATCTGAAAAGCCTCACTATTTTCACTTCCAGAAAGGGAGATTTGAAACAGAGCTGTGTTTTCCCACCTCTGCAGTTTGCAGCACTTCTGTCAGAAGCTTTGCCTGCTGCATAGCATTCTTACAGAGAGGAACAGACTTCACTGCTCAGGTAGTATCTGGCATAGCAGCACACAAATTCTTGCAGGTGCCAGAAGTCTGGCATTACAGAGACAAGAAAACCCTAGAAGACCATCAACAAATAAATCATGGCCTGTCTGACAAAAAATAATGTCTAGCCAGCTTCTTTTGAAGATAAACTTGCACATGAACAGCAGAAATATAGACATTTGTGATATACTTTAAAAATTATGGTCCTTACTTTCTGGCCAGGTAGCCTCTGCAGCATGCTTGTAAGCCAATAATGACATCTGTGATCTTCAGGTCTCTCTCTTCTTCAAGATGAGCAAGGACTCCAGCTCTGAAAAACACTTTACTCTGTCCAATTCTGTAAAGGTTGGAATCCAGCTCCACTGCTTTGATCTAAAATAAGAGAGAGAGAATTCGTGTCCTGCAAAGACTGCTTCATGTGAAACATCACACAACATATTTGTGTCTTGTGGCTGTAGAACATCCCTTCCCTACAACGAGCCACTCAGGCCAACCAAAGTTGCTAATGCCCAATAAAGTCCTGTCCTGCCCCAATTAGAGGAGCTGGAGCTCAGCCAAGCACAGCATGAAATGGAGATAACCAGAGACACAAAATAGGACAGAAAACACTGTTCAATACAGTATCACATCAAGTACCTAGAACACAAGGACACTGGGAGGAATAAATGCCTAGTCCCAAAAGCCCTTTTCCTTTCCTAAAGGAAACAAACACATCTGTTGATCCTTCCTATTTACTTTTCCCCAGTCCTAATCTTTGTCAGAAAAAAACACCCCAACCCAACCTTCTTTGAAAGGATTTCCCATCAATGTTTATGTCAGTCAAGAAGAATCAGCTATACTCTGTTAAGACAGAAAAAAAGGGAATCCCTTACAGCCATACTCAATTCAGCCTCCCCTAGTCCTCAAGCCAAAGCTTTCCCTTTGAAGCAGACAATTCTGCAGAAATTAATTGGAGCCTTCACTGAAAGCATTTGTTGACAGCAAGGCCTCACAGAAAGTTTATTGAAGCTTATACTTTCATTATGTGCTACAGATAACATTAATGCTTCCAAGCATTTTGATTCCATGAATACTGCTGGTGTCTCACAATGTATGCATCTGTGGCAACACAAAGATCCTCTTTGTCTAGAATGCTAGCCAAAAGCCTCCATCCATGAAGCAAAGAGAAGGCTTTTTGCACCCTTCTCTCAGACAAAACATTTGACTTTGGAATTTTGGCCTGTGAGTACAAGATATATTTAACATGCACAACTACAACTTCTAAATCACACCCATAAAGCTAGTTCTATTCAAGTAGAGTTTCTGGGATGTCTTACCATCAGCACACAAGCCTGCTTTCCATCCATGAACCCTTTGGGAATTGCATTTGGAGTTAAGATTTCATATCTGAAAATGAGAAAGCAACAGACTGGTTACACAGGTATACTTGAAAACAACAAACAAAAAAAGATCAGTACACATTCCTATGCCATTACGAGTTGACAGTTTACAGAGAAAAATTGCATCTCTAGACAAGAGAGTGTGAAGCAGCAGCCCTAGATGGTGCCCTCTATGATCCACCTTAACTACATCCTTGCTAGAGAACTCAGATGCTTTTGGGAGGCTTCATGCCAGGGAATACCAAGGGACAGAGGTGTCGCCTTTGAGAAACGGGCAGTGTAGCTGCAATAAAATACTTCCATTTTTGTACTTATGTCTTAACTTTCCCAGGGTAAAGATTACTTCAGATTCTTCTCTAGGGCTCACCTTTGTCTGAATTCCTGGAACACAACTCTGTTGGGGAAACCTTGACGACAAATACGGATTCCCTCCAGCACTCCATTGCAGCGAAGCTGGTCAAGGACCAAGTGGGGATCTAGTTTTCCAGCCTAGGGAGAAAAAGGTATACTTCATAAATACCACAAAGCTTGTACCAAAGGGGCTTTATCCCCTTGCCTCTCCCTCTTTTTTTGTAAAGTAGTCAGTTCTCTTTTCCCTTTACAATCAACTGGAAGCTTTTGTGTCACCCTTAAAAATAACTGCAAAGATCAGCCTCCAAAACAACAGTTGCAAACAGTAAGCAAACATTTATTTAGAATCACCTCAAAAAGACATCCTGAGAAAACAGGACCTCTAAGATCTCTTGCAAAGCCTGACAGAAGATAGCAACCCAGCCACATGCCCCAGGAAGCCCAGGTAAGACTGCACGGGCTGTGCTACTGTAACTGTACCTTTTTCTCATGGTTGGGGATAATGCAACGGACGAAGTTGGGGTTGGTGTTCCTCAAGGTAGCCATCAGTTTAGCCAGCTGTTCTTTGTAGAGCTGTCCCACTGTTCGGAACATACCCTTCCTGGTTTTAAAGGCCCCTGGCAATGCTGTGTCTGACATTCCAGCTACCTGATCCAGCCCAACAATCCGGTCAACTAGAGAGAGCACAGGAGTGAGCATTAAAATCCTGCCACAAACAAAGGAAGCACCGGAACACACAAAGAACATCTGGGTAGAACAGGATAAATGAGAGGAGCTGCAGGATCCTTTTTGCTTCATCTCTACACAGATGTCGACTCCTGTACAAAATTTGTGCAGGGATAGGAGCAGGACGGAAAAGAAAGCATCAGCTCACTACAGGAAGTTTGAGTGATGGAGTCAAACTTACTCCCAAACGTATTCTACTGATGCCCTGGACAGCAGCTCTGGAAGAGCAATCCAGAACTGAGTTTTGGATGCTTCTACTTGCTTAGCTTACAATGAAAAACACCAAACCAAGAGTTCTAGCTGCTAGCCCAGCAGAGACAACAATTAGTTAACTCTGATCCGGAAGGGACCACAGACAGAAAAAGCCCAGCTTCACTCTTGCATTACAGGCTGGACTGTCATGACTGGTGATCAGAAAAGCCATATCTATACTTGTAAACTGAGCAAACATGGTGAAAAGCAGGATAGAAACCAAACCTCAAGATACCACTGTTTGAGATATTTTTGGAGTACAAGTCTCCTGTGACACCAACATGAATAACAGCACTAGGAGAAAGTTGGAACTCCCTGCCCCAACAGTTTCTCCACTATGCAACAGTGACATCCGAGCACCGATGAAACTATCACCTTGATGGATAGACTCTAAAGATCCTTTTTCCCCCCCCCATCCCCTCAAGAGATGCCAGCCACATCGGACAGTACCAGGGGCAAGAAGAAACAAAAGCATTACTTCTTCCCACAGTTGTTCTACATGGAGATAAAAATTCACACCCATCCAACAAAACCCAACTGTATCACTATAAATTTCCACACCCCTAGTACATTTTTATGACGGGCTTCAAGCTAGTCTTCATTATCTTTAGTGGCTGGCTGATGTCTACACTCAGGCTCCCAATCTTCACTTCAGAAAATACATCACCTTGTGCCCAAAAAAAAAAAAAACCAACCCCAACTGACAAGAGACACCTCTACAAAAGAATAAACAAGAAAGGATACTCTGATTTACAGCTAATATTAGTTTAGAACTGCTCACTTCTAGAGCAGCTGTTAGAATAGGGTCAAGGTTGTCTTATCAGAAAGAAAAAAAGGTTATGTTACTAGATGACATCACAGGGAAATCCACAGAAGTGCGTCCCAGATTGTGACTGGAACAATCCTCTTAAAAATCTTGAGCCCTGCAATCTACATCAAGATAGCAAAAAGGACAGTCGCTTGCAACAGAAGATCCAGCTAAGAACAATGAATGAAAACTGATAAGCTGTGGGTCAGTTGACATTTCAAGTCCAAAAGGAGAGTCACACAGCAAAGGCCTTGTTAGGCACAACTTGCTGATGGCCATTTCTCATGCAGTGCAAGTTCCTTTGCCAAACTGACTTTCTTTTAAAGGATCAGCTGCTGAAGTCAAATCCCAATGTTAAACTTGATTTCCTTCCAAATCTTGCAAGAAGCACAGCCTCGCTAGCTCTACAATCAATCGACAGGGATTTGCTTTTAGCTGTTCCTATGCAAGTCTTGCAAGAGCAACATTTAGCACCTGAACGTGTCCAGATAGTTCTTGTATTCATTTGCAGGGTGAGTTTTATTTATGTTTTAAAGTCCATGAGGAGCTACTAGCACAAAGCAGAGGAAATGAACAAGAAAGACAAGCAGGTATGACAAAGGGACAAAGAAGTTAACGGAAGCATTTCTTGCATGGCTCTAGGATGCATTACACACATGACACGACAGCTGAGTTTCTCAGTCACCTGGTTCTAGATGAAGAATAGGAAAGTGTTGATAGAAATAGGCTCTCTGAACCTTCTGCATCTCTGCAACAGACAGAGACGTCAAAGAAAACCTACCACAGAAAGTGACAGTAACAGTAAGACTCAAAAGCAGATATACCCAGAGAAGATAAGAGTAAAATACTGAACAACACTGCAGAAAGAGCACAGTAGTTGCAGGACTGAAAACAGACTCAACCTCAGATCTTGAGTTGCAGTGTTGCAGCTATACAAGCTGCTGGGACATAATGGTACATTCATATTTTATCGCAGCATTCTTGATTTTGAGACATAACTGCTATATATGCAGCAAGGTTAACTTCAGTTGATGCTAGGGAACCTTTCTCTGGAGTTACAGTGAACTTTTAATGAAACACCATGATCTAAGCAAAGGATGTTCCAGGTCATGCTCATCTCGGTGGCTTAGTCTTCAGGAGAAAAAAGCAACACAGGTCATCATAGACTTTTGGTGATCAAACAAAGGAAAACAAATGAAATTAAGTTTAATTACATACCATCTTTCCACAGCTCAGACACAAACTTATCCGATGACTGGTGGAGCAGAGTAGCAATGTTATCATTCAGCGGATCCATGTTCTTCATCAGCCATTCATCTGCTTTATAATCCACCTGGAGAAGATAAACACATCAAGAAACTTGGGGGATTTTCTGCAGCCCAAGAGGCAACAGCATCTGCCGCAGACTATGAAAGTAGCACTGAGGTTTGCACAGTCAACAACAGATTACCTAATCATCCTTGGATTTGCCATCTGAGTAAGCCAACCTACAAATCTCACAGCCTTACAAACAGCTGTGTGTTCTGTCCAGTCAGTACAGGGAATGCATTTGCAATGCTAGTTTGCACCACTCAGTGTGACAAAGAACAACTGCATCATCATTTTTGGTGATGAAGTCTTGCGGCAGGTTTATGAAAAATACCTCCAATCTCACCAAGTGACAGAGAACTAATTTAAGTTGCTGTCAGTTTGACATGTCTTGAACTATGTATCTATTTCAGGTTTTACATATATATAT
>NW_008658715.1:0-1292 GCF_000695815.1 Acanthisitta chloris
CGGGGTGAGCCCGCAGAGGTCACACGCGGTGCAGCGAGTCGATCCAAGAGTGTCTGCTTCAAACGGCATCAACACGCACAGGGCGCGTGGGCTCAGCGAGGAGCGCTCACGCTCCGCTATCTCTTGCATACAGGCGCTGCGAGAGCAACAACTCGAGCCGTGGTCCCTTTCAAAGCTAACAAGTGTGTTCCAGTTAATGACTCGGAAGAAAGCTGCAGCCATCGGCCACATAAAAAGGAGTAATGGGATTAGGAATCAGAAGGAATGCTGCAATTAAGAGAGGTAATGAGAAATTAGTAAATGGAAACCTGATGTCCCCACTAATGTGCCTCCTACTAAGCACCAACAGTCCTTGCTAAGCAGACTCTCTCCAAGAACAGATAGTGCACTTTGATAATTCAATCAATATAGATGTCATCAAGAGGTCTTGGCCCCGGGTCAGGAAGAGATCTACAGACAACTAATGTATTTATCCTACACAAGTGTCACAGGCAGGAGAAGCTGTAGATTGACTCATTCTGACTTCCATGACTTGGCCAACTCAGGTTCTTTCAGGGCTCTTTTTCCCACAGCAGCTATATTAACACACAAGCTCAACACCCACACCAAATTTCAGAGTATCCATTAGCCCACACCCTCTTCAGCTAATAGTCAGATCTAGCCAGGTAGCCCATGTTACCTTCTTCAAATCATGTCGCCATTTCCTCATCAGGGCAGGACTTGACCCTTAAATTGTGTTTAATTATTTAGACCTTTATTCTAGGCTTGGTCTGATGCCTGCAGTTGCCGGTGCCCACAGATTAAAAAACTGCTTTTATTGACTCACTGAAAGGTGGCAGCTCAGTCCTTAAAAGTGAGACCTAAAAGATCGTTACACATGTGCCTAACTTCTAAAAATCTTGAGTCATCCTTCTGACTGCCTCAGGACTACTTACATGCTTAAATTAAACCTTCCATAGTCTAAAATGTTTTGTTGTGGACTGGACCGTAATACTTAGAAGATTACGGGATGCAGAGGGCACTTAATGAAAGATTCAGGATCTGTTTCAACTACTACCATTTGTAACAATTTAATAGTACAGAGAAAAACATCAAAAACAAGTGACGTGATTTACCAAAAGCCATTTGTCACAGAAGGCAGGAAACCTTTGGAGCACAAGAGCAATCATGCCAAAAATGTGTTTTTGTATCCATGCTTACAGACACGTTTATCCACTTTACATGTGAATGCTCTAAAAAAACTAACTCTTCTGACCTGAGTGTGGGAGCAAGGTGAAGCTACTGCTCCTGAA
>NW_008658715.1:1333-12752 GCF_000695815.1 Acanthisitta chloris
TCCACCACTGTTCTTTTTGCTGGTGATTCAGGGATGGCTGCTTCGGGGACAGAATGATCCCAGATGGTGCCTCCCTGGAAGGGATGCATTTGTGCTGCCCCTGTTGGCAGGGGGAGACAGGGTACAGCAGAACTACTGCTAAAAATCTGACCCTCATTGCAAATTTGTTATCTGCAGTAGGTCAGTTTGGAAATGCATTTATCTTCTCTGTTGTGTATAACCACACCCTATAAAGTTATGACACTGTAGAATTACAGCAAGTCTGTAAAAATTTACACTCTGGCACAGAACAGAAAATTGTGTAGTTAGGTGGGAAAATGAGGTGCATTTTCACTGGCCAGTCTGCAAAATGACCTTGCAGCATTTAATTGTGAAGTCTTAATGAAAGCAGGTTTGATGGAAAACATGTACAGAATTGTACATCAAGAACTGACAAAGTTTTAACCAAGAAGCTTATTAGGTTGATTTCTTCCTAGGCTAATAACCTGAACCACTTCATTCCTCTAAATGTAAAGAGGACAGGATGGATACTGACTTTTATTGACTTAAGCCATTGCAGAACACAAACGAAAACCATGAGTGGCCTTCTATCTCCTAGTGATTTCATTTGTTGGTAAGAAAAATCCAGTGAAAACAGCCAGATTCTGTTATCAGATTCTGAGTATACATAGCTTTGGTTTTCAGTAAATAACTTATCATCAATGACCTTTGAGGTCTCTTCCAACCTGGTTGATTCTATGAGTCTATGATTTTATAATCAGAAATCTTCTAGCATCAACCTCCATGTAAGGCTGCAGTTAAGGGGTGAAAAATAAACTATGGGGAGGTTATTTCATTTTAGTATAACATTACCCAACAGCAGCATCCTCAAAGCCATGCTCTTAAATTCTTGATTTATGACTATAGCCTTAGTTTAAATGCAATACATTGTCCAAGCTTATGACTACCATATGACTGAACAAGCAACAGTAACAGGCAACAGCTGTATTACTTTGACCTGACATGGTTTTGGAGGCAGACCTACAAACGGCTCAAACCAAACAAAAGGAGTAAGAAATGTGCGAATTGCTATGCTGCACAGTGTGCAACTACCAACATTTAGCATACTCAGAAATGCTTTAATGCCTCTAAGTGTAGTTATTTGTGAATCTTCTTAAATCATTGCTCTAGGGGAGATTTGTTCCTCAAGAAAAGAGTTTTGCTCAAGAAAAGGTGTTTTGCTTAGAAGGTCACAAAGCCTTTCTCAATTTCAAAATAGAGAACTGTGCAATGCTTCCTTCCCGTCACGTCTTCCTTCACAGCATTGCAACACTGACATCAGCTGCAGTGATCTGTTAAAACGCTGGCACAGAGGGGATGCTTTACTCCCAGGGTGATGGCTTCGGAGGTTTATTACAGAAATTTTTAAAATGCTTTCATGCTAAGGTAATTCAAGCTTCCCAAACCTTTTACAAAACAATTGCAAAAGCAGAGAAACATAATTAAACCCATTTGCACAAATGGGCTAAAGGAATTACTGAAAATCCCATGTGACTTTAATAGCAGGACTACAAGGTGCAAAGTCTTCTCATTTTCCACCCCAAGACCACAGCAAACAGACTCTTTATGACATCCAAAATGAACATGAGTTACTCCTGACAGAGAGCCACTAGACAGGGAGAGTGACAGCAGATGACAGTCACAGTAGTTTGCAGTAACCACCACCTGCAGTGAAAGGAAGTTTCTCATAAACACTTTAACAAAGACCCCCCAAAAAGAAAAAGGCTACACAGCTGAGAACAGCATATCATACAGATATTCTTCTCATCCCACACACACCACGCTCTGATTTAACATCATTTCTGGAGCCAGCACCTTTCAAAGCTGATATGCCAAGCAGCATTGCACACCTCCAAATTAAAAGGTAGGAAGCACAACACAGATCATACGATCATAAAATCATTAAGGCTGGAAAGGACCTTTGAGACCATCAAGTCCAACCACTGACCGAATACATCTCCTATCACAAAGTGCCACATCGACTCATTTTTTGAACAATCCCAGGCACGGTGACTGTACCACCTCCCTGGGGAGCCTAATCCAATGCTTACAACTCTTTCAGTAATAAATTTTTCTAATATCCAATCTAAACCTCCCCTGGTACAACCTGAGGCCATTTCCACCTGCTATAGAATCATTAAAGTTGGAAAAGACCTCAAAGGCCATCAAGTCCAACCTTTGCCTGATCACCACCTTGTGAACTGAACCACAGCACTAAGAGCCATGTCCACTTTCTGAACACTCCCAAGCATGGTGACTCCAATGCTTAACCACCATTTCAGTGAAAAAATTCTTCCTGATGTCTAACCTGAACCTCCCCTGATGCAGGCTGACACTATGTCCTCTTGTCCTGTTACTGGCTGCCTGAGAGAAGAGGCTGATCCCCACTTGACTACAACCTCCTTTCAGGTCACATCCAAGCCTCCTTTTCTCCAGGCTAAACACTCACAGCTGCCTCATCTGCTTCACATAGGACTTGTGTTCCAGACCCTTCACCAGCTCCACTGCCCTTCTCTGGACTCACTCCAGCACCTCCATGTCTTTCTTCTCCTGGGAAGTCCAGAACTGAACACAGGATTCAAGGTGTGACCTCACCAGTGGCCAGTACAGGGGGGATGATCATTGCCCTGATCCTGCTGGCCACACCATTGCTGATACAGGCCAGGATGTCACTGGCCATTTTGGCCACCTGGACACACTGATGGCTCATGTTCAGCCACTGTCACTCTCTGCTGGGCCTCTTTCTAGCCACTCTGTCCCCAGCCTGTAGCACGGCATGGGATTGTTGTGACCCAAAGGCAGGACCAGCACTTGGCCTTGCTGAACCTCATATCATTGGTTTCAGCCCATCCAGCCTGTCCAGATCCCTCTGCAGAGCCTTCACACAGACCAACGCTCCTGCCCAACTTGATGTCATCTCAGAACTGAGGGTGCACTTGATCTCCTTGTTCAAATCATCAATAAAGACATTAAACAGAACTGCCCCCAGTACTGAGCCCTGGAGAACAGGACTGTTGACCAGCTACCAGCTGGATGTAACTCCGTTCACCACCACTCTCTGGGCCATCGACGCAGTTTTTACCCGGTGAGAAGTACATCTGTGCAAGCCATGACCAGCCAGCTTCTCCATGAGAATGCTGTGGGAAACAGTGTCAAAGGCTTTACTAAAGTTCACATCCTTTCATTTCTGTCTTACTGAACTGTTGTTATCTCAACCCACAAATTTTACTTCCTTCTGCCCCACCACCCTCAGTTCTATCCCTCACCCCACTGCAGGGCAGGGAGAGAGCAAGGAGCTGTGTGGTGCTTAGCTACCTGCCAAGTTGGACCATGACAGCCTCAAATATCCAAATCAGTGAAGACAGATGTATTAACTGGCAATAAAGTTAATTTTCCCCAAGTCAAGTCTATTGTGCCTGCAATGGTAATCGGCAAGCAGTCTGTCTTTATCTTGAGCTTTCTTGTTCCTGTTTCTCGTTTTTCCTGGGCCAATGTACTACACTCGTATATATTCTATTTTCTGCTGTCTCTCTAAACAACAGGATGACATCCTGATAAAAGTAAGGTACGTCAGACATGCAGCTTTGCAGTCATGTACAGAGAAAGTCATGGGAGGTTAAGCTATGATGCCTTGTACTGAAAGACTAGTACCCACAAAGCAATCCAAGGGCAAGATGGTACAGTCAAGCAGCAGCCCACCAAAAACTTCAGTGGGAACTGTCATCTCAGCCCAAGCAGCAACAAGGTACTGCCCTTTTGTTTGTCAGGCCCAGCCACACACTGAATGTAGGATTTGTTGTCATTAGCAGCTGACTGTGACCACTGTGAACTCCATTTGCTGGTGGCAACACCTCACTGAGGTCTGTGTGGAACCACTGCAGAAATTGTAGACTGTTGGTCCCCAGATGTGCAGCTTGGGACCAGCCACTGTAGGAGCTATAGATAGACTTCCTCCTGAAGAATGCTGGCATTGTTAAGTGCTTTGTGAAACCGTTGAGAGTAGAAAACAGTAAGAGGTAAACCACTCTTCTAATGAATCTCTAACCCTGCAAATCTGAGGTAAATCTTGGTGACAGAAGAATATGATATCAAAGTACAACTGCTCTTTATAAAACCAAACACGTGCAGCTTGGAGAGATGGACTTATAGAAGAAAGCATGACCAACCTGAATTTGAGACAATGCAGGTACCTGCTAAGGCACCACATTTCTGGAATAGGACATACAGTTTAGGAAATGTCTCAGATACAAATTACTTGTTTCTGAATGTCTGAAATTCTTATAAAGGATTCACAGAATGATTTGAGCTTCTCCCTTCCCTATCTGGATACCTACAATTCTACCTTCCAAGGAGTCAGGACACCAAGTCTTCACTTGGTGAAGGTCTGTGGTTCTTCCTCATGTCTTACCACATGTCTTAAGAAGGGTACACTAACAATTAGCTAGGACTAATATGCTACTAGTTATCTACACCTTCCAATAAGTTATTTCTTTCTGTCCTTAAGTTGTATATATTACTCTTGCAATCTACATGCACAAGAATTCTCAAAGTGGTTCAGTGAGGGTGGGTTACACATTCACCAGTCTAGACTGGAAATGTGAATAAAGCAAGTGGGTTCAGATCTCTAAATGAGCTGATCAACTACTACAAAAAAAGCCAATAGTGAAAGTTCAGAAATTCATTCATCCTGGTGAAGAATGATTCCTTTTGCTTAGTACATTTGAGTATGCTGCATATGACCTTAAAATGCAAATCTCCTAAGGAAACACAGGTCTTCAACATAATTTAGTTTATTGTATGACTGGCATGTTTAGACTGAGAAGTCTGTGAAATATTGCTGCAGGGACAGCATCACAACTTCAACTAATACATGATAATGGTCTAAAATGGAGAAATTCAGCATTTTTGACCAGTGGTAGTGGAGGGGCAGAGCTGATGAAGACAAAGAATTAATAAGCCACCTGCCCTGCCTGTTTTTACCTCCCTGCTACTAGTGGTAAAGGGAAGTGCACTAAGACGCCAAAATTGAGTCAGCTTCTTTCAGGTCAAACCGCACTCATCTTTCCAGCAATAAAGTCTTTGCAAGCACCATCCTGTCTCCTATGACTGTCCGTATTTCACCTTGAACTGTGGAGGAAGAGCAAAGCACAGCATTCTGTTACAGGTCAGAGATATTTCAGTAAGGATTAGATCCTGAAAACTACTTTAGCTGACTCAGTTAATGGAGGGGAAAGACACCAGTGCAAGGAAATCCTGCAGTAAGAACAACAAGCTAATACAACATTAAAATCAGCTAGCTACAGCCACTGTCCATAGTTTTCTCAGACAACACCAGCAGGCAATATGCATGTCTCCAGTGAGTTCCACAGAAAACATTATTCTTAACTTATATATGGAAATCAGGCTCTGAAAGGTAAGTTTTCTAAAACTACTTAGAAGTATAAAGGGGAAAACAGATATTTTCAGCAGTTTGGCTCCTAAATAATATGTGTAGTCAACTCTGAACAAAAAGCTGACTCCCTAGCCTCGAACATGAAATAGTTCCTCTGTTCTTTCTCACCGTATTTTCCTGTTTAATGAAAAGAAATAAAAGCCAAACTTGTTACGCTTAGAAGTGCCAAAGACTGTAGTTACTTTGAAGAAAATAAACAGTATAAAATGAAAATCATTTAATATTTATATTTCAAGCACTACTGAACTAGTGTCCAGAATTAGTCCCACTTGATTTCAATATTTTCCATAAATTAATGAGGAAAAGATACAAAGATCAGATAAATTTGAAGAGAATGTGCTTAAATGTAAGATTCCCACATCCTTGGTCCACATTCTATAGGCACATGATTTCTTCTACTGTTACTTACTAGTTACTGCAGTTAAGAGTGGCAACAATCACCCCTCAAATAACAGAGTTTATAGGAAACATCACTGCCAAAGACTGAAACTGAACACACACAGTAATAGTCACAAAAAAAGTAAAATCTGCAATGGCAGAATGGTATTTTCATCTTTGACAAGTCCAGAACTACAGGACCATGTACATACATCTGCATCTGACCAAGACACAACCATTTACAGTGTCACTGAAGATGAAGTTGTGAGAGATGTAATAACATCCCCATCCTGTGTCACCAGGGAATTCCCTGGAACTGCTATACAGCACAGTCAAATTACTGAACTGGCTAACAGAGAATAAAACCTTCACTTACTACAACCTCACATTAAAGGTTTACAATTTGTCTTTTACAATTTTTGTCTTAAACCAGCAAGGTACACAGACTTTGCATAAAATCAGCCGACACACTGATAACATTTAGCAAGCTTGATTTCTGCTCCCAGTGCTGACTGAGGTCAGTGAGGAGAGACAGGTCCATTCTCTGGCATTTTTAAAGCTAACTTGTAGGAGAATGCAAATTCCAACCAGTACTACTGACAATGAAAAAGACATTTTCAGACTAGACTGACTATGTCTTGACTATAGTCTGCTTTCCTATCTGCCAAAACACTGCAGAAGACTTTAGTCAATCTGGCATTAGTTTTGAGGACACACTATTTTAATTTTCTATCCATCTTTGGAACTCTTGTTTACAATCCTTTAATTCCTATGGCCATAATTTTTGAGTTATATTTTAAAACACTGTCAGAATGACTGCCTTACGTGGCTGCTAACTGCAGACTCCTTAGAACCAGTCCATAGCCTATGGATAGCCCCTGACCAAAGGCTGTAAAACACTAATTCACATTATTTCTTTAGAAACAAGAATTGGACATAATTCATACTCAAACTGGCACCAAATGCAAAGCACTCTGTGAAAATCTTGTTTTATATGTCCCATAAAAATCGAATTTAACTTGAAAACAAATTCTCACTACTGTTTCCTGCTCTGTTTCTGACAAACTTAGAAATCACCTGCTGAATGCACTACCTTCTCAATTCAATCTTGCAGACTAATTACTATGATCACACCTTCAATTGAGATGAGATTCTTCCCCAATTGCCTTCACTCTTACCAACAGCTTCAAACAGTAGGGATCATAGGACACCTCCAGTCAACCTCTTGCTCAAAGCAGTGAGGAGACTGAAACAATTTTAAAAGGAAATTGAGTGCTAGAGCAAGTTCAGCAAAGGGTAACAAGGCTCATAAAAACATGGAAAACACATGTATGAGGAAGGGCTGAGGGAATTGGGTTTGTTCAGCCTTGAGGCAGCTCAGGGATGACCTCATGGCTCTCTACAATTCCCTGACAGGGGGTTGTGGAGAAGTGGGGAATGATCTCACCTGCCACGTCTGCAGTGAGAGGACTAGAGGGAATGACCATAAACTGAGATAGGGGGGACTCACATTAGACATTAGGAAATTTTTTTCCCCTGTTACGGTGTACAGGCACCAGGATAGATTGCCCAGGGAGTTGGTAGACTCACCATCCCTGGAAGTGTTAAAGAGGCAGCTGGGTCTGATGCTAGAGGATCTGCTTTAGGGTTTAGGGGTTACAGCAGAGTAGCAGGATAATGGTTGAATGTGATGATCTTAGAGGTCTCCTCCAACCTTGATGATTCTATGACTCTGTGTGTCCCAGGGCTTTATCCTGGTCTGGAAAACAATGAAGGATGCTGATCCGCACCAGGAGGAGCTGGTCCATGATGATCTCAGGAAGAAAGGCACTCAGGCTCTTTAAGCCGTTATTTTAAACTCTGTTAAGAGCTCAGCATCTGTCCAGGCTGCCCGTGCAGGGTAGTCCTGCCCCTCATGCCTGCCCAGGTCCCTCTGGATAGGAGTCCTGTTCTTGAATGCATCTGCTGGTCCTTCCCCAGCACAGTATTTCTTACCTGCCAACCTGAGAATCAAGTGCTCCCTCACCTCCTCCTGCGCCTGATACATCCTGGGATTTTCTTTTCCCTAGCTGCTTAAAACTAGCAGATCACAATCATCCTGTGATGTGCCAGAACTCCCAGCTTTTTCTCAACCTCTGAGTTTCTGTCTGGTGGTTTGACTTGTTCTCACAGAATCAATCATAGAATGTTGAGATGGAAAGGGAACTCGGAAGCTCACCTTGTACAACTGCTGTAAGCCTGAAACTTTGAACAACTTTAAAATTTCATTTTCTTTTTTACTCAGGAATAGTACTTAGTCCTTTGTGCAATTTCTTAGCTTCCTCTAAACTAATACACCAGTAACTTTAATAGATAAGAACTTAAATTGCCTCTGAGCATTCTAAACCACGATTATTATTTCCAGAGAGATTATGCCCACCTACTTTTAGGATGCTGACTGACTTCTGTAAAATATGTGCCCAGGTTACTGAGTACTCAGGATTACAAGGTAGTGACAGAACATGAAACACAATGACAGTACTGACTGCAACATCTTTACATCAGTGAGCTTCATGTCCCAGTTTTGATATTGCAGTACAGCCTAGATAACTGTGAAGAGCAAAATCAAGACTTTTTACAAGACTCAAACACAGCTGGCATGAATATCCGGGAGATGGAACCCAACACCATAGTGTTTTATTATTCGGTGCAAGTATGAAAAATAAAGAATATTAAAAACCTATGGTCCTATTGCTGCAATGCAATCAGATGCACTAGAATGATCATGGTATGTAGGGTCATCTGTTTTGTACTAGTTCTGCTTTTTTCTATGTATTCAAACACACCAAACAAAATTAGAATAATTTCATGCATCTCAGAAACAAGCAATGAACAACCAAGTGCTAGATGTATTCTGACATGTGTCCAGATAGCCACATAACCACAGCAATGATCAAACAGTGATCATCAACTGATCCCTCATGGAGTTCAACAAAATGAAGTGCAAGGTCCTACATCTGGGCCGTGGCAATCCCAGGTACACCTACAGGCTGGGTGAGGAAATAACTGAAACCAGCAGTGAGGAGAATGATTTGGGAGTGACAGTGGATGAGAAGCTCACCATGAGCTGCAGTTTGCACTCACAGCCCAGAAAGCCAACGAAATCCTGGGCTGTATCAAAAGGAGTGTGGCCAGCAGGTCAAAAGAGGTGATTCCTCTCCCCTACTCTGCTGGAATACTGCATGCAATTCTGGTGCCCTCAGCATAAGAAGGACATGGAACTGCTGGAGCAAGTCCAGAGAAGGCCACAAAATTGGTAAGAAGACTGGAGCCTCTCCCCTATGAAGACAGGCTGAGGGAGTTGGGGCTGTTCAGCCTGGAGAAGACTGCACGGAGATCTCATAGCAACGTGTCAATATCTGAAGGGCCTACAAGGGAGCCAGAGAGGGACTCTTTGTTAGGAACTGCAATGATAAGACAAGGGGTAACGGGTTCAAATTGAAGGAGGGGAACTTTAGGTTAGATAATAGAAAAAAAAGGTTTTCACTGTAAGGGTGGTGAGATACTGGAACAGGCTGCCCAAGGAGGCTGTGGCTGAACCACTGCCCCAACCCTGGCAGTGTTCAAAGCCAGGCTGGATGAGGCCTTGAGCAACGTGATCTAGTGAGGAGGTGTCCCTGCCCATGGCACTGCGGGGGTTGGGACTAGATGATCTCTAAGGTCCATTCCAATCCCCAAAATTCCATCATTCTATGACTAACAAACCCACCTACACGCCACCCTTACTGGGTTTACAGGAGCAGAGCAGACACCTGTCCTAACACACTTCCATTCTGGGAGCTCACAAACTGGTTCACAGAATATTTACCCCCTCCATTCCCAGTGTCCAGCAGTTCCAAGTGCCTTTAAGAGAATGTCAACGAGGTCTGGTATTTATGCTAGGAAAAAGTCTGTATAGCAAAGACAGCACTCAGGCAAGGTCCCCTCTGGTAATTCTTCATTCTCCAGCTATACAAAGACACCCCTCTCTTCACTTACTCTTTGTCGCTTCTAAAACTGATGTTCTTATCAGGATCCACAGTCAAAACAGCGTCACAAGCCACCTCTACACCATCCTTTCTTTTCATCCTGTGGTTAGTTGACCTTAGCTGGATCCCAGGTGCTCACCAAGCTGCTCCATGACTCCCCTTCCCACTTGGATGGCGGAGAGAAAATAAAACGGAAAACAACTTGTAGATTGAGATAAAGCAGTTTACTAAAGCAAAAGGGAAAGGTTGCATGGCCATAGGAAAGGAAAAAAGCCCAAAGACTTCATTATCTACTTCCCACCAGCAACCAATATCCGGCCACTTTCCTGAGAATCAGGGCTTCAGCACATGTAGCAGTGGCTCCAGAAGGCAAATGTCGTCAACAGCAAATGCCCTGACTTCCTTCTCCTTTTCTTAGCTTTTACATCTGAGCTGATGTTATATGGTATGGAACAACCGCTTGGACAGTTTGGGTCAGCTGTATCTCTTCCCAGGATCTTGCCCACCTCCAGCATACTGGGGAGGGGGAATGCTGGAGAGATGGTGCTGGTGTTGTGCCAGCACTGCTTGGCAGCTACCAAAACACCTTCCTAGCCACCAACACAAAGTACAGCACTGGAGGGCAATGAGGAAAGTGAACTCATCTCAGCCAGACTCAATACACACCCTGACTGCAGCCTTCTCAGAACAGGATCAGAAACTCATGAGGAAAAGCAGCTCAGGCACTGAATTAAGTGTGTTACTACTGCAATGTGACAGTGGTAATGGGAATCAAATACTTAAGGCTGAGAGTAGGATAGTTAAGTAGATAGTTAAGTAGAGAGCACCTAAATAAACAGAAGGTAAAAGGCTGAGCAATAAGGTATTGTTTTAGTTTACTAAGCGTGAAAAGTGTAGAACTCAGGGCATTATTTTAGCTTATGCAGCATAAATATACTGTATTTACAAGGAAGTAAAATTAGATGCAACTGGACCTGGCAGCCAAAGACCAAGACCTAAGAGCATATGCCAAAAGGTGAAAAATTCAATCTGATGAAGATTATCAACCTTCCTCCTGATGACCACCAGAGGCCACTGGACTAATGCCAAGTGGGAGGAGACAAAGGAGGAGATTATGATAGTGATTTCCACGAACTAATTGTAATAATTACCACCTATTCCTGGGAATAATTAATATGTATGAGTTTTTAATGCATATAAACCAGAGAAGTGTTATCTTTGATGTACAGTTTGGTGGAGCGATACCCCTTGTGCCTGGCACTGAACAAACAAGTACCTGCTGCTCAGAGACTCAAGTCTGAGTAGTTCTTTTCCAGGTTTTCTTGGCATCAACAGAAGAAAAAGCAGCACTTGAAATATTGTTCACTCAAAGGTCTGATGGCATTTCTCAACACTAGTGCCTCAAGAATCCCCAGCTTAATCTTAAACTAAGCCCCAATACAAACAGCAGGTTTTATATAAACACAGAGGTAATAATAGGAAAGGAACCAAATATACAAGGACCTGAGTTTAGCACAACTGTAAGGAAGAGAAACATCTAAAA
>NW_008658715.1:12842-17739 GCF_000695815.1 Acanthisitta chloris
AGGACAACAGGACTCTTGAGAGAAGGTATTACCACGGCGTTTTCTGCTAAGTTTTTCAACATGTTCCCATCTAAATGAAAGATTCTCTTCTAAGAATAGAAGAGACAGGCAGCTGACCTTGCAGTTCATTCCCCACCCCAACTTCCCTTGTCAGTGTTTCCCTCCAGCTGAAAATAAACATTGAAATACTTTCCTGTAGATGAAATACGCATTTAAAAAAAATACACGACTTTAAACAAAACTAAATAGTCAAGAAAGAACTGGATTTATCTGCAAATATTACTCTTCCAAATTTTTCATTTTTCTTAATTGCATTTCTCCTTCATTCCCCCTTGAATGAGCATTCTATACTTCTTATCAGACAAAATTACCTGACATCAGACTTGGTTCTTCCAATTCTTACCCTCTCACAAAAGGAGCAAACCTGACTCTTCCTCCTAGAATTATTTCAATACCATTTCAGGGACTGGTTTTGTCGTCTCCAATTTTCTGAGAGCTTGCAGCTCTAAGCTACAATAGCACCAGTTTCTTCTTATCCAGCTTTCAGTGCTAACAATTATGATTAGAGACAGTTCTTTTGTGCGACAGTTGCAAAACTCCCTCTCTGCTGCCCAGCCCCAACTCACAAGTCGTAAGATTGGAGATGAAGCAAGAACCACCCAGTGATCCAAGTGGTCCTTTAATGATCCTAACCAGGATCCCTGCACAGGTTGACACCAGGTTACAAGGTTACATGGCTCTTTCCTTCGGTTTGTTTTCACAGACATGGAAGAGCACAGCTCCCTCCAGAAATTTCAGTTCACTTGCATTTACTGCGCCCAGCAATGGAAAACACTCTCTTACCTGAGATCTGGGAGGCAAAAATCTTAAAGGAAACTTCTCAGGAAAAGGAGCCGTGCTGCCCAGGGTGTTTTTTTCACTTTAATTATAGACTCCGGGATTATATACACCCACCACCTACAAGCTGCAATTTTAAGTATACTATCACTTCAGCTCACTTCCAAACACACAATTAAGACTGATTTATTTTTCATTTTATGTAGCAGTAAAAATAGTCTACAAACACTACAGTATTTTTCTAAATGGACCTTTAAGTAGCTACATAGTTTTGAAAAGATAATCATTTAAAAAAAAATGACAGCCTGCTTTTTCACAGTAAGAGACGCTCTTATACTGCCCAGCCAGTTCTGATTCTCACAAACTTGGGCATCAAACCTTCAGAGCTTAAAAGTATTATTTCCCTGCATTAAGTGGGAAGACCACACAAGAAATTGCACTCAGCATTGTGTGCTAAATACCAAAGAACACAAGAATAGCTTTTAAGTTTGTTCAGCTGGTCAAGAAACCATAATCTGTAAGTCCGTTGCCATTTTCCTCTGGGACACAAGGATAAGCATCTTTGTAGCATACTGCACTGATAAAGAAAAAAAATTCAGAGAAAAAGCAACTTTAAAGAAATCTCCCTCAACTGCTAATGACTGCTTACTCTCTATAGCTTCCACAACCCTGGGAAACTTCGTGGACCTAGGTGACCAAGCATCTTCTAAAGTGAACTTTTCCTCAAGAGACAGCAGAAGTGTATTTCAGTCTGCTAAAGGTAAAAACATTCTACTAGAAGCAACACAAGGCTTCATCCTTCTCTGAAGTCTGCTCTGTCAAAACATGTATTTCAACTAGGTGGTAGGTGTAGCCACTGACCTTGAGTTCCATATGAAGATGCAAATGTCCCATGAATGCCAAAATAATACCAGCTGATGAAGCTGCAACAGCATGTGCTTTTTTGCAGTATCTGATAAACAGGCAACAACCAATGTGTGCAGCTCAAACTTTTATTAAGTAACTGGTTAAAGGCTGTTCAAGAGATCCTGAAGTCAAGATAACACGAAACCGGAATGTCTTAACTGACATCCTACAGAAACCGGAACAATCATTAAGTCTGGATGAACCTTACATAAAGCTCTTTCCCAAACTAGGTCTTCACAACATTTAACTTACAGAACAACAGAATACAAACTAGTTTGGTACTGAAGTAGATTTAATCCCATGATTCAGGTTCACTGGCGGAGTAACACGCCTCCATTCCTCTTGGGTCCATGTTGCTTCTGTTATTCTAAGAAACAGAAGTTTAGAATTATTAACACTTCCTATCATTTAATGGTAGAAGTCACTCAAAATTTTAGATTTCTGCATCTATGTAATCTAAACATAAATTTTTACATAAACACAGTTGTTTTCATCATTAACCTTCTATACACAAAGCTTTTAGAACCCAGTGCAAAGTTAATGCAGTTTAATTAACCTCAGATTTTATCAGGCATGGGAATAACACTTTCCAAAGCTCACATCCCAACTTTTTCTCTTAACCAGCAAAAATTAGTACATATAACTGTGGGGAAAACTTCCTTCTTTGTTTATTTAAGACTGACTGCCTGCATTATTTTTTCAGCAAAAGCCTTTTTTTGGCAAAAGAATGAAGCCCAGTCATATGTAAGATTGTCCTAAAGTAATCAGAAGAGATCCTCCCAGAGATTAATTTCTCAAATTCATCCTATGATTACCAAATCACCTTTTCATGCATTCCCACTGAAAGTGACTATTATAAAGACACAAACAACATACTATCTTTCTTCTCCAGGAGAAAGGGCATCAGGATCCTTACTAAACACTAGATGATACAAGCTTTTCTTTCAATAGAAGTAAAGCAGCAAAACCCAAACTATAACAATTTCAAATTGTTAATTTCAAATAGGAAAAAAAAAAAAAAATAAAAAAGGCCGCTGCAGAGTTTGTCAGACTGACACCAGAAAGCCTCTCAAGAGAGGAATTAGAACCTGACAAACTCCTACTCTAGAGCTGGTGAACTGTATACATGTAGTATCAAGGGGAATATTCCCAATGCAATCAGATTTCACCTGAAAATATTCTATTAACTACGTGTTTGTGGAAGCAGAGTCACTGACAGATTTGGTAATTCAGAAGCTGCAAAGGACATGACAGACTGACTTGGACCTAGAAATGGCAGATTTCATGAAATGCTGGGAGACACTCACAAAGGCTGAAGACATCTATTTGGAAGCAACCCAGTGAGATCCATCTTTTGAAAGCAATTTATGCAAGTGAACAAAGTGCCCTTGAACAGGAACTTACAAAACAGATGCACTGAGGCTGCAAGCCTGAGAAGGAAGTGTATTTTGTGTCACTGAGGTCCCAATAAGGCATTCAAAAAGTGATTCAGACCAGACTCTAGGGACATAGCCAGGCAAGTAAAAACACCCAAACCACCCAAGACTTCCAATAATCATTATGGTATGGAAATAGATAATTAAAGGAGGGTCTGAGCTTGGCCTCAACCTTCAAACACTATGAGCACTAAGAAAGTATTAACAGTTTGAAGCAACTGAGATGTGATACAGTTCGTATGGAAACGAGACATGAAGGAAAGGCTTTAAGCAGAAACTAACAAACATCAGTTGAAAAATGAATTTAGTTCAATGCAGGAGTAAGCACAGAATTCAAATCCTAACTGCAGAGGGATTTGAGAGCTATGCCACATAGACTGTTACCTTTATTCAAGCTGTATTTTAACATCTGGTATCATCAATACGAAGAGACTACAAGGCTTCACCTCATCACAGACATGAACAATTCTGACAGGGACCAGACGAGGCATTTATCTAACTATAACTACCTGAAGTTTTTTAGTCAAATGGGCAACTTGACTGGACAACTCACAGCAAGCAGTAACTGTATAACTAGCGACTATGTGCTCCCATCCTACATGTGCAGTAGAGAAATTTCTGCAACTACAGCCTTTGCACGTGCTTGCACAAACCTCTTCTTCCACAGAGTAATTCTTGACACTACAAATCAAGACTCAGGCAGCTAGTAAGGGGCCACACTGTAACAGTCCAAGTCAAGCCAGATGTCTGAAGCTAGTTTCAGTAATACTGAGTTCTTCGATGATGCACAACTAAGAGAACAGATACAGCCAGAACAGTTTCAGTGGCATTACTCTGGATAAATACTGCTAAACACAGCTACACTGAGACAAAGGTATAAAAGTCAACACTCTGAGTTCATTTCTAGACTTACCCTTTGGGTACTAACTGGGAGCCCGCCTCTTCCAAAATCAGATGCAACTTGTGTCAACCAAAGAGGAACTTCCTGCTGGGCCTAAGTAATTAGGAAAGTCAATTTAGACACTTCGAGTGCTTCACCAACCCATACTAACAGCTCCATGACTGTACCAAGTAAGTAATAGCTCTCAGTACACTAAAGTGAAATCCTAAAGAACAGGAAACATTAAGCACCGAGTTTTAAAACTTACCTGCGAAAGCACTTTAATCAGAGATGCTGCAAGGTGGCCATCTGAATCGTTATCAAAGAAGCAAATGGATGTCCCTGTATTTCCGCAACGACCAGTTCGCCCGATTCGGTGCACATACTCTTCAATGGTGGAAGGCAGGTCATAGTTAATCACATGCTGAACGTTTTCAATGTCCAGACCTCTCGCTGCCACAGAGGTTGCCACGAGAACTGGACATCTTCCAGAACGAAAACTCTCAAGAGCAATTTCTCTCTCTCGCTGTTCTCTGTCTCTACAAAGAAAACAATGGTTATAATGGACGGCTCAAACTCTTATTTAAGTATTATTTACGACACAACTTTAAACATCATGATTCACGGACAAAAGTAGCTCCTGGCGGGGGGAGGGACAGACACAAATAACCCCAACACAATTATTGTTTTAACTTCAGCCCAAAGTCGAGTCAGAGAACCTGAGACAGTTACACATCAAACTCACTGCGACCCTTGGCAGATCCTCTTTAATTGATTGTTTCTTCACAGAAACTACTCCACCTGGTAGATCAGCCTACCGGGGTGGGGCCCTTCTAGA
>NW_008658716.1:0-22991 GCF_000695815.1 Acanthisitta chloris
ATCATCAACAAAGATATTAAAGAGATTATCCTATCCCTTCTGATCCTACTGAAGTCAGGACCTTTGTTGCACCTTTCAGATTGCCATATGCAGGTGTCATATTTATTAAATCCTTAATGACACAGAAGTGTAGATAACTTCTTTAGTGAGGCCTGTGTTGATACTTGGTAGCAGTACATAGTTATTAAAGCTTTCTCTTAATTTCATTTTGTTGGGATTGAGGGTGCTGGAAAAATATTTTGGGGTGAATATCCTTTTGTCCCTTATGATAATAAATAAGGCTAGGGAGTTGGTTGAGCTGAACCCAAACTCAGAAATGTGTGCTTTAAATTGGACTACCACATTAAGAAAATGTGAAGTGCTACATCATAAATAAATGTATCTAATATTAAGGCCTAAGTGCATTCACATGATTTCTAATTCCAGGATCAGGTTCCACTTTTGAGCTGCCCCTGCTCCATCTGATAAGGGATAGCTTTCTGCTTTGGGCTTGGCTTACAAGTTATAGTTACTTTCATCTTCTTTGGAGAATGATGACAATATGGAAATTGATCAGACCCTGGTTTAGGTCTGAGTCATACATCTGCAAAAGGCCATAAAATTCAGTTTTTGAGCTGGGCTGTGTTCATCTCCCATAGTTTTCTGCCTGCCTGTTTCTGTGAACAGACAAAAAAAAAAATCTATACTAGTGCATATACAGTGCATTACATGCACTTTCTCGATATAATTAGTTGAGTCTCTTTTGGCTTGAGAGAACTTTTTCCCTTGAACAAAATTGATTTTTTAAGTTATCTGATTTGTATTTAATAGTGTATTCAAATCTCTTCCTCTAGAATCTATAGACCATCTCGCCTAACCTACATCAACAATGAATTTCTCAGAATACATTAATCAAATACAGTTTCCTTGAATTTTGTGTATTTTTCTTATTAATTTCTAAAACGAATGACATTTGGTCTATTTTTCTATTCAGCTGAAAGTCAAGTTCTCCATTTCTCTGTTACCTGAGAAGCTGAAAGTGCAGTGTAATAGCATTATATGGGGATCAGTTCAATATGCATTCACCAATGTATACTCTATATACTACACCTGTAGTCTAATTTTGGTGGCCAGACAAACATTAAAGTGTAATTCTTAGGTGTTTTCCAGCAGAACCAAAAGTCATTTGTATACTTGGCAAAGACACTTATATTCCAAAATTCACAAGGGAGTCTTCACTGCCAGGATTCAGCAACCACAGGCTTCTGCTGACACTTCAAAACATTTCATTTAAAATAAAGTTAATTACTTTTTCCCCCCAAATAATACCTTTTTTCCACCCACCAGTGCTTGTGTAAAATGCAAAGGATACAAATCCTGGTAAAGGATGCTGCTACCTGGAAAAGTGCCACTGGGTTCAGAGGAGCTGAGTGTGTATGTATAATTTGGAAATCAGTTTCCACATGGGAGAGGGTGGTGGCAACTGCCACATGAGCATCACAGAAAAAGGCTTCCATTCCAGACCACTGTTTTTGATGACTCTTTCCTGTGGTGTTCCCAAAATGTGCTTGGGATTCCAGTCATTTATCTGCAGGTGTCTGGAGCCTAGAGTTAAGCCAAAGTTGGCTGTCTAGCTTCCTCATGGAGTCACTAGGGAGAGGCAGGGACCCGCAGAGTGTGGAGGACAAGTAAATGTTTGAGAAAGATGAGTTAAACTGGCTTCTGGAATTGACAGTCCTTCTCCTTTGGCTATTGAGGAACCAGATAAGTAGTCTGAACAGGATCTCCAAATCTTTATGCAACTTAAGTGAGACAATCCCATTGCTTGTATCACCATCATTTATCTTCTAGCATTTACAGATAAAATATTTGCATGTAAAAGCATTTTCATGTAAGGAGAAGTCAATTAGGATTAAAATCCATTTGTTGTCCTTACAGAATGAAGCTCTTTACCCTTGCAGTTTTTCCCTATATGCTTAAGTTCCTATTCCTCTGATCCCTCCAGGGTATTTGGTCCAGCAATGAAGTGGTATTAGATGGGATAAAGTTGAAGTTCCTAATAGCATCTTTTAAGGTGCTATGCTTTGGGTTTGTGATGAAAACAGTGTGGATAAAGAGGCAATGCTTTTGTTACAAGGAGTTGGGAAGGGACATTGGTGGGACAGCTGACTCTAATTGACTCAAAGGTATTCCATTGTATATAATGTTGTGGTCAGTAATAAATCTGGGGTGTGTGTGTGTGTACACGTGAATATGAAGGTTGGCTGGCGCTGACTGGGGTCAGGCTGGATATCTGCTGATTGATAGTGAGCAATGTGGGTTTTTTTGCATCACTTGTTTTTCTATGTTTTCTGTTTGTTTGCATTTCCCTCTTCTCTATTTGTTTGTTTGGGGTTTTTTGTTTACTAAACGGACTTTATCTCAACCTCTGAGGTTTCTCAGTTTTACCCTTCTAATTCTCTCCTCCATCCCACTGCAGGGGAGCGAGCCTACCAAAGTTAAACCATGATAAGCAACAAATTCATCTCATTTTTCCTTTTATTTCTCTAATGGATCAAAAGATTCCTTGGTGTCCCTGCAGGTTAGAACTAGGTGGTCTTTAAGGTCACTCCAACCCAAACAATTATGTGATTCTATGATTCTGTTATTCCAGAGTTAGAGTCCTGCTAAAGCATTTTAAAAATAGCCTCTGAAAGTATGAGAAAACACTAAACTCTATGCACACATTCATATAAGCCTTTAAACAAGTATTCTGAATTTCAGGAGCACTGAGTAATTGGTACTGCCATGAACAGGATGTTGTGTAGTTGGTGAAGCAGTGTTGGCCCCTTGGAGGAGACATGGACCTCTGTGGAAGCAACATTGGAGAGTTAAACCCGAGAGAAGCTGAAGACTGCTTTCTATTAGCTACTGGCATGTTCTTTGGAGTGGCTTAGAGGAAAGCAACTTCTTAACTGACTGAGAAGTGCATTGTTTAACCTTCTTGAAAAAAATAAAAAGGTTGCACTGCCTCCTCATTTCATCCTTGAAGCACAGAAAAGGCACCAAACTCCCTGCATCCACATTGTGCTCCTGTAAAAGGGGACAGAGAAAATGCCCTAGATCATCTGCAAGGGAAAGCTAAAGGCAAATGAAACTGACAACCTTGTTCACTTAATATGCAAAGTAATTCAGTGGGTGTTGAATTCATTTGAATAGATATGATGCAGTGTAGACACCTGCTGCAACTGCACCTTGCATCCTTGTTACATGAGTGATTTCTCCCAGTGAGAGCCAAGAACATTCTTCAAAACCCTCTGCTTTGAAGTAGTGGTGATATGAGGCTCCAATATGCAAGTTTTGCTTGTTGAGGAAATACCTTAACATATTTAAAATGCTTTGGTGAGTAAAAGAGAAGCTTAGAGTGTTGTCATTGTCATCTACAGGGATGACATTTACATTCCAGGTAATGGTCTTCCATTCCTTGTCATAAGGCACACATGCAGGATTCAGGGTTAAATTGGTTTGTACTTGACTTCTTTGTGCCAGACCAGGTTATCAAGCTGGTTTCTCTTTCGTTTTGCTTGTTCTGTCTGTTCACTATTACATAGCACTGCAGAAGGCAGATAACTTTTAGATGCCGCTTGTATCACCTCTTCGTCATTCATTCTTTTTGAGGGGGAGTTATGGTGCTACTGTTTTGCAGTGGTTCAGAGAAATCAATCAGACCACCTGAGAGCATCCATCACCTGTTCGATTAGACAATGCAGTCAGTTAGTGGATAAGAGCATTATGTTGCACATACCTTCTTTTCATGCATCTTCAAGAAAAGAAGAGCAAGCTGGAAAGAAGGATGTGTCAAATATAATTGGTTCACTTTTCTTGGAAATGATACTGCAGAAAACACTTCCATTTTTAGAGCAGAAGTTAGAGAATCTGAAAAATTTGGTTATCAGTGTAGGCCTTCTGTCATAAAGGAAAATTTCACCTACATCATTGCATCTATCAACTTTTGCTGCCAGAATGAAATCTGTTTACATTTAGATTCTTGAAGAAATCTTTTCAAAAGGATTTTGGATTAATTTTTTCAAGAACTCAGTACTTGCTGTGTGTTTAGAACTCTGACATCTAAATAAAATTGAAAAAAAATTTCTAGCATAGTTGTCTGACATAGGTACAGTGAAGACACCTATCTCATCATTGACTATAGAGAAATGATGGGAAACTAGCTATACAAGTTGCCTAACTTCAGATATTTAAATTATGATTCTGACATTTAAATTTGGAAATTTTAATTCCCATTGAAAGCCAAATTCAAATGTGTACACAGTAAACCATCAAAATCTCTTTTGTGCTTATATGAAATTCTTTAGCAGTATGAGAATGTAGGGGTGCTACAGACACATTTTAGTGCTGCTGTTGCTGGTAAATTCACTTAGCACTTGATAAAATACATTTCTTGCTAGTGTTTATGGAAGAGACTGTGGCTTTATATCTATTTCAGACTTATACTGCATCGAAATATTCCACAAGTATCAAAGCATTACTAGCTATCATTTCTCCTACAGTTCATATGGAAGATATTTCAAGGAGCCATGGAGGAGGGGAGAAACACTTATCCATACAGTTTGTGGCTGTCAGTTTTATGTGGGAAAGATGCCTTTTCTAGTCCCTGTTACAAATAAGTAATAACAGGGAAATTTAGGGAGGGATTCAGTTTCAGTTCTTGATCCTTACACAGGCAACTTTTCTGCCAGAACAGGAGTGTCAGCTGACAGAGAATTGGGAGGGTGAGAAGCAAAATAATAAAGGGCACTTGAGGATAATGAGAAGAACACATCTCTCTAAGCTGAATTCTGCTTTGTCTTCCTCTCTCAGGCTGGGGTGAGAAAATGAGAAACCCATCCTTTGAAATCTGGACCCTCCACTGCATTAAAAAAGGTGTTGTGGGAGGCAATACATCTAAGAAAACCACAGAAAGAGGTGTTTTTCTTTGAGTCACTTGGTTCTTGGCACTCCAAAATACTTGTGTTTTTTTTTCCTTAAGGGATGGTGGCTTGTAGGATTATTGTGTTCAGCAAAGTATGTCTGAGTCAACCAACAGGGCTGCAGAAAGATGAAATGGTCTTGTATATTCATTCAGTTTTGCACACTCAGCCTTGGCATAACTGAAGTGAAAGGCAGCACAGTCTGACAGACATAGTGTGCAGTGGAGATACTGAGGTCTGTTTAGAGCTTTGAGTGTACTGCATCTGGAAAACTGTAGTCCATTTTTTTCTGCTCGTGGATTTTTTGTTATTTTCCATTATTCGTAGTTTATAATATGGGTGAATTGAAGGTCTCGGTGAGAAATGGAGTCCCACTGGGCTTAGTGCTAATTAGATATGTGTGTTTGTGTCTCTGTGTGTGTAGGCACCTGCACATATGGAAATACTCCTGAGTGGAGGAGTCTGGGTCTAAAAGGCACAGGAATAACTGAACAGTAGGGGAGCAGGGAAATGACGTTGGAATTAATCATCAGGCACTGATTAATACGCTTACTTAGTTGTATCATGTTTGGTTGTTTGTATTGATATATCTACAACCAGATGGTGATGTTTAAACATTTGTTTGGTATTTAAAAATGTACCACAGTGTCTTGCACAGACAAATGTTGATACAACTTGTTCTGGGTGCATTCAGTAAACAGGGAGCCTATGGTGGCCGACATAGATGTAGAAGACAAATCTTTAGTACCTAATCCCAGTGAAATGGATTTTGACCTGAATGGAAAGCAGTGCTAGTTTTGACTCGGGTAGAGTTACTTTTCTGCACGGTAGCTGGTATAGGACTGTACTTGAGATTTTTGCTGAAAACAGTGGTGATAACACAGGGATGTTTTTGTTTTTGCTGATCAGTGCTTACACAGTGTCCAGGCCTTTTCTGCTCCTTACCTGGCCAGCAAGGAGGCTGGGGAGTGCACAAGGATCTGGGGTAGAGACACAGCCAGGACAGCTGGCCCCAGCTGACCCACGGGTTATCTCATGCCATATGACATCATGTTCAGCAGATAGAGCTGGTGGAAGAAGGAAGGGGAAGATGTTCAGTGACGGTGTTTGTCTTCCCAAGTAACCGTTACACATGATGGGGTCCTGCTCTCCTGGGAATAGCTGAATGCCTGCCTGACTATGGAAAGTGGTGAATTAATTCCTTGTTTTGCTTTGCTTTTGTACATGGGTTTTGCTTTCGCTATTAAACTGTCTTAATCTCAACCCAGGAATTTTCTAACTTTTACCCTTCCTATTCTCTCCTCCAACCCACCTTTGAGGAGTGAGCAAACAGCTCTGGGGTACCGAGTTGCCATCTGGGGTCAAACCGTGACAAGAACCCTGTTCCAGTTCATAGGTTGCCTCGAATTTGCTCCACATGGATCATACTCCCTCCTCAACCCCCTTTGCTTCTACCAACAGCTCATGTTTTGAGAAGCTGCATTCAACTAGGTGTCGGATCTAGGTTGATGCTTATCCTAAAAGATTTACGAAGGTTTCTGCAACGTGTCTATGGAATATCAAGGATTTAAGTACAATGAATTCAAAACCATTTAAGTCCCTAACTAGCAGTCTAAGAACTAGAACTGGCTCCTTTGTGCATGCAGGAGATATGGTCCTGTTACTTGTTACACAGACTAGAGCAGACTTCTATCTTGCACTGGCTGGTGTCATCCTGGCATCATCTATACATTGAAGGCCACTGTTAACTCCTGATTGCCTCAGGGAAGAAGCAGCTGAGAAATGGAAAGGGATTTTTTCTTAGTATGACTTTGCATACTGTACTGAGCAAGTTAAAGGATGATACAGGTTGTTCTTATAGCCCTAGAAGGGATATGATCTGCTGAGACATGTCTTTAGTATAAATGTGCACTGTCCCTTGTATGAACAACAAAGCAAGATAAGTCATAGAAGATGTGCCTAGACCATCTTACAGGGGTGAAGTGCCAGCAAGAGGGTCTGCAAACTTGAAAATGGGGACTGAAAAAGAATTACAATGTAAGTGTTTTATTGCAATAAACAGTAAGATAAAAGCATTAAAAATGCTGCAGATATAAATGCAGAGCATCATATATGTGCAGAGAAGTACTTCAGAAAGGCTAACATCTTACTGAGATATTACTGCTGGAGTAACAACATCCTTCTCCCCAACTTTGTAGCACCAAACCCTATTTCTGTTTCCCTGGGCAGAAGACAAATGTGTCAGCCTGGGACATCTCAGAGAATTGTTTTGCACCATCATATTAATCCATGTCTCATTGTTATTCTTCTATGAATTATTATAGATTAAGGACAGTTTCCACTTTGGAAATTTAGGGCTTTCTCCAAATTAATTGAATTTTTTTTTTTTTGCAATACTACTGCACTGAGATTGGGTGACATGGATACAGTAATCTTTCATTGACCCAAAGAGTTGCAAAGCTGAATATCCAGTTTCCTTCTACTTTTCTTCTCTGTTTAGTGCATGTCGATAACACTAGCTGCTCCCTCTCCACATGCAATATCTCAAGACATTTTCAAATACTGTTGACTATAGTATGGCATATGACATATGTCCTCACTACTTCATAATATTAAGAACATGCTCAAACTGTGGGCAAAAATCAGGCTACCAAAAACTGTTTCTGAAGTGAAATTTTGCTGTGGTTTCCCACTGATGTTAAATTACTGGGTTGGGTTTTGGGTTTTTTTTTCCGATGCATAGTGCCTACATAAGTCTGGTGGCACTTTGTCCTTATGGGAGGTGGAAACTTGGAGATTGTGATCCTGACAATGAACAGGAGCCACCATATGGAGCATGATACATCAGATGCTGTGCACACGGGAAAAACATGTGGTTGCTACTCTGAAGCAGGACTAAAAGGAGCTGAATAAAGTCATTCTTCTGTCTCAAATGGGCTGGAAAAATGCTATGAACTAATGCCAGGAATTGGATCTGGGTTAATATTTGGAAACTGCATACGTGTCTGGAGAGTGGTTTAAGCAGTCTATTTTTGCTTTGAAAGTGAGCAGGAGCACACTCTCTGTCCATTCTCAGCTGACAGGATCACAACTCTTGGGAGGGGGTAGGGTGGGTGGGAAATGAATGCTAAGGCTTAGTAGCTTATTAAATTGCTCCAGTTATGTCACTGTTTGAATATGGCAGAAAGCTGAACTGAAGTAATTTAGGAGCCTTTGAAAACTTGTTTTTGTGATTTCAGGTTTTAGGGCAGCTTTCCTGTGCTGATTTAGTCTTCAGAGAGGAGAGAGATATTTCAGATAGATCCTTATTTATAGTTTCCCATAGGTAAGCTGTTATCTCCTTGCCTTATGACATAGCATTGGGTACAAATTGGTAAGTTTGCTGGTAGTCAGATGTCAGTTGTGGGCTACAGCACACAGACTCCAACTAGCAGTCTTTGCACCTAAGTAAGTTCTGCAGAATTTTAAAAAATGGTGCTGTCGGCTGAAGATGCAAGTAGGACTTTGTTTTATATTTATTTGTGTAGTGCTCTATTTTGCTTTCCTTGCAAAAATTCAGTCATGAAAAGTGTGTTGAGATTACAGAAGCAACTGGGTACTTCAGGTGAGGAGAAATCAGAGCTGCTCTACTCACTTTGGGTAAATGTCAAAACTCGTGGGTCAGCAGTGGGTGTGAACAGGACAAGGAAATCCAACATGTCACTGGGAGACATTCATTCCTTGTTTAACTGAGCACAGTGATTTTTCTTCCTGCAAGCTGATGACTTTGAAGCGAGTTAGTTTTCTTTGAAAATAGTAATTCTGGTGCAAATACAGCTTGTGGAATTTTGTCATGGTTATATCATAGGCGTATCACTTTTCTAATCTTAGATCATGGGCAATATCTTTCATGTGCCTGAACTTCACAATATGATAAACAGTCTTTCTAAGTCTGATTCACTGTTTCATTTGTAGCAACTGAGGCAGTAGAAATCAAGAAACTGACAGGTTTTTTGTGAGCAGTCATCAAACATGGGGTGAAGAGCATCTTTCCAATGAATTAATTTCTCTTGCACTCCTATTAGGCACAAGCTGTTGACTTTACTCCTTCTTAGCTGTAAAGATAAGATACTTGAATGGCTCTGTGAAATCTATTTTTAATCATCTGAGCACAAATCACCCGATTTAGCTCTTGCTGATATTGGTTTAAATTAGAAGGATCTCTGTTAAAGTCATTAAAACCTATGATGATTCGGGTTAAAACCTAAAATATAATGAAACTAGGCTAAAGTCAAAATAGCACAGACTTATGTAATTGCAGATATAATTGTTCCACTAACTTTCCTAAGTTGTGAAATATGCTACTGTCTGAAGTTTTTCTATAGAAAGGTATCAACACCATATATTATCTGCAACACATTTATTTTTAGAAGGCCATAGCCTTTTTCATTTCTTTGACATAGTGGAAAATCTTGAAGTCTGGATCAATCTGTCTTATAATCAGGGCACTGAGCCCAGTCCTAAACTCTTTCTCTTTTATTAGGCCAAATAATCTTCCTTCTTCTCTAAGTACGAATTTACTTATCTGGTTTTACATCCATGCTTCCATCCATGTGCTAATAAAACCCTCATCAGTGCAGAATTTCAGGGCTCCGCTGAGCATGATTTCTATGAGTCTTCAAAAGAAAAGAGCTTTACTAGCCCCATTTACTGTAATTTCAGTGCTGTAACTGAACTAGCTTAAGCTCCATGTTTTCTGCAGAAATCTGATCACATCTGGATAAGGGTAATTTAAAAGGTACTTTCTCCCCCCTTTGCCTTCCCTACTTATCTGATGCTGTTAAACACTCAGCTTTGCTCTCACTCTTAGTACTTTGTGACTTTGTGGCTGTAATGGCAAATCACATTTTATTTCACCTTCTCCTTTGGTGCAGCTTTCTGAAGGTTTGCATTCTTCAGAGCTCCCTGTTTTGATCTTTCATAATGCCATGTGACTGAAGGGGAAAATTATAAGCCAAGAGACTCCCTTTAAACTGTCTCACTGGTGAATTTTTGCCCATCTGCTTTGAAATACATGATAGTGATGAATGCCACTTTGCCTAGAACTTCTGTACCTAGGGCTTTTATCCAACTGTATTTTTATCTATAGTAAGATAGCATTGATATAAAGATGGAGCATTAAATGTAGAGAAAATATTAATTATTATTTATTTTTATTGTTATATAAAGCCACAGAAAGGAAATAAGGTGCTTTCTCACCATATAAAAAAATTGATTTTTACTTTCTTTGTAAGAAGTTTCAGACTCTGACCAATATTTTTTGAGCAGTATGGACATCTAATGGTGCAGCCAAGGTTAGTGAGTGTGTTTTTCAGCAATATTCCCTTGTCTTTTTGAAAATACCCATGGGTTTTTAACTCCCTTTTTAGTAGACTACCTCCCACTCCAAATAAAGTCCCAGGTACCTAATCCAGTGAAGAAATCAGTGGAAAGATTGACCAAATGGGAATCAACTTCCTGAACACAGGTGTGTTTTTAGGTGAAAGGATATCTTACCTGTGGTCTAGCTGCTTCTCTGCCAGGGTGTCCTGTTGGTCATAAAAGTCTTTGCCTTTGGTCCTGTAGCATTTCTGTCACCCTGCCAGAATACCCCAGACTCCCTAGGGCACCTGTGATTAGGCAATTGAATTACTCACAGAGCTTGTTCTGAATTGTCCCATGGCAATTTCTCAAAGCCACGATCATATTCTAGGGAGTTTGGGGAATTTTTAACATCAGCTTTCATGGAGGAAGACATCCACAGTTAGGATTAAAAGGATCTTGACCTTTCAGAATGACATTACACGTTAAGTGTCTGTTGGTAATCTTATGCAAAGAGTTGCTGATATTTTAATAATAAATATGAGATAATAGAAAGGAGAGTTAAATTCTGCCCTTTGGACTTGTGGTGGTTTTGACAGCCCAAAATGCTGGTCTGCGTGTATGTAGATCTGAGGGTAGAAGTTGGCTATCCTCTATGGCTGAGTAGAAAGGGAAAACAGCCATATGACTCATAATTTCATGGCAGAGACTCCTCTGCTCCTAACCAGACCTCCCCTTTAACATCACAGTGCAGAGTAACCTCTTAAATGGAAGGGAAATCCCTCCTCTGGCATGAATGGCCTCTGCAATTTAGGTCCTTTATTTCAATACTTTTCCCTCTAGGCTACTCCATACACAGGGCACAAGGGTCTTTTTGAAAGCTATCTACAATCTGAGGAGACATTTAAGGTTTGGTCCCAGGGGTCTGGAGGTTTTTGCAGATTCAAATCTCTCATAATATTGCTGCCTGATCTATGACAGAAGGTAAAGCAGCACTAATCCACTGCTGTGGTGGGACGCAGCGAATGCCACCAGTGGGCATCTGCCCCCTTCCACTGGACAACCCAGTTTTGGATTGCCTGAAAGGCTCACTAGTGAGGGTGAAGCATGCACTCCTATCCAGTACTGTGGGGCTGTTTTGTTTCACATGCAGTGACACCATTCTTGGGTGCCCCTGTTGCTCAAGAAAGGTAATTAAGTCCTTCAAAAGCAGCTGTTCCAGGAAAACAACTCTTTAGATATATCACAGAGCTCAAAGTTTATCTTGCCTCCCTTGTTTCTGCTAGGCACAAGCATTCTGCTAGAGTTTTCAGAACAAAGATGATTTCTTTGTTTCCTGAGTATCATCAAAAGCGGTAACAGCTCTGGAGGACACATTATATAATAGCAACACAATGTGCTCAGCACTGCCTTAATGTTATGCAGTCATTTATACCTGTGTGACAAGTGGCTGCAAACTGTCTGTAAAACTCTCTTCTGACCTATGCATATCTGTGGTGAATTCTGCCTTGGCAGCTTTTCAGACCGTTTTCATGGTGTGGAGAAAAAGCGCAAGGCAGGAGCATGTCTGACTTCTTTTCCTCCACGGCATTAGTGGAGGAAAATCATGCAACTCTGTTGTCTTGAAAGCATGAGGAACTCTGTAAACAAAGGTATTTATGATGCACAAGTACTAAGAGATTCATTCCCATTCTTTTTACTGTGCTGGCTTTGCAAAGCTAAAAGGAGTGAAACCCAGCAACTTACTTTTGCTGACAAGTAAATGCATAACCCCTGAATGCACTAGGAAAGCTAGCCATTGAGGAAGAAAGCAACATGTTTGCAGACTCCAGTTTTACGCTTCAATTTGTTCTTCCTAGCAGGTCACACCCCATTATCAGGTGATTTGTTAAACCTGTCACTGCATACAAATCTGCTGCAATCCTCCTTGAGGATGGGGATTTGGAAATAGCTGGCTGTAGACTTTATTCTATCTGAATGAAAAAATGTGGGGTTTTTTTAGTGGCTTACTTTGCTTTAAGTATGCCAAAAGCCAAAATACAGGAAAGTTAAATTGTGAAAGAAAAGAGCCCTAAGACTCCATCCATTTGCTTTCCTAAATAATTTTTTTCTTTCGTTCTTAGTAGCACGACTCTATTATTGATTAGACTGTAATATGGGACCCTTACCTTAATGAAGAAAATGCAGATCACTCATCATTGCTTCGGTTAATTCTTGCAGATACTGGAATTTGGATTTCATAATGCTGTATACAGAAAAATATCTATATTCATCTGTGTATGTTGCATTATGTTTTCCAGCATCAGTAATGAAAAACAGGTTGGAAATAATTCACATATACATTCCTGTTCAGCCAATCACCTTAAAACAATTTGCTAATCATAAGTTAAGCTTTGTAACTTTCTGGTGAGTGAGGGAAAGGCTATTATCCTGACTTCACATTTGGGATAACTGAGGAACATAGAAGATGTAAAGCTTGCTAAGGCCACAAAGAAAGTCTTATGGAAATGGGGATGGAATGCAGATGATTGGGCTTTCTGTCCTCTTTGTTAAACATGAAACATCATTTCTGCCTGGAGACATAGCTGTTAATAGATACTCTGAGGTTAGTAGCAAAGTGAATATGAATCACAGTTATACTGTGAAGAAGATGGATATCACTGAAATATTGGTCAACAGTTCTTTCACTTATCAATAGGAAAAAAAACACAAGGAAACTTGGCAATGCATCAAGGACTGGTGTGTTCTTTGTGTAGTTACGTGACATTAATTTTGTGGTCATTGTCTTTAGGGTGTTTCTAAGTGCTTTTGACAGCACAGGTTGTGCCCCCTTCTTATCTGTGTTGACATAACAAATCTGGGGATGATTTCCTGCTGTTGTAAGTCAGAATAGCTCCAGTTGGAATAGGTTGAGTACAGAGATGTCAATGTGCATGATATTGGATATTTCCGGCATATTTTATCATCCTACATTTTGTTTCTAGATGCCAACAATTGATGTCAGATTTCTAAACAATTTTTTAGAAAGCAATTTAATTGCTGGATTTTGTTTGCGAATATTTTTAAAGCAGGCTGGCAGTCTGATTGAAAATTCATTAAAGTAAGAGAGAAGAAAAGGGGAATGTGTTCTTTCAAAAAGTTATAGGGCTAAGAGTCTTCAGATTGATACAGAACTTATTAGTTTCTCTGATATAATTTATTGGACCACCTGATGCCCAAGGGCATCTGCTAAGCTATAGAGTTGAACTAACTTTGATCATGCAAAAGAGAGATTAGACCGTATGCTTTCCTCCAGTGACTGGAAAATGGTTACCAAGAAGGGAGAAATTGGCATATGTGATCTTTTTCTACTGTGCTGCTTGACTAGGTACTGAAAATTCAGCAATCTGACAGGCTATGGCTTGGGAGAACAACACAGTCATCTTAGATTACCTCTTTTAGCCTAAAATGCAACAAGAGGAAGTATAAGAAGTTGTGACCAAAGTGAAAATAAGATAAAATAATAAATAAAAGCATAAACAATATCACTCTGCTAAAATGTAAGGCTCTTGTCTTTTCGTTGTATTTAATTTGTGAAGCATGAGATGAGAAATCCGGAACTCAGTTAGCTCAGGAAAGAAGGGGAAAAATGAATTGAAAATTTCAGAAACTTTTTTTCTTGTTGTAGAAAATGGCATTTTAAAGAACAGCAACAACCAAAGAGTCATTTTATGTGATGTGCAGCCATGGCTGGGACTGGAACTGGAGTCCAAAAGATTTTGATTCATTGCTCTTCAGGTGCTAGGGAGACATATAGGAACACTGTGGAGGACAGTGCAAAAGCTAAGGCAGTATTATCTTCTCTGACAAATCAAACTTCAAGAAGACAAACTGTTCTCTACAGCACAAAGGTCATTGGTTTGTACTGAGTCATCATTGCAGAGGCAAGAGACAGCTGGTGGCACTGGGAAATAACCAATTCCTTTAACAACTGGCTGCTGTGTGTTTAGTTGATGTGCATATATATACATGTAAGTATACAGTGCAGTATTTTAAAATCTATGTATGTCTCTGAGTGTCTGTGCTTATTACTGTCATCTTGTGAAATCAGTCCTTTCATGAAATAATTAAAGGTTTCAGGCATTTTTGCCAACTGACTGGCATTACAGGTGTTCTGGATCATATGCCTATTTCACTTGGTTTTATAAACTGACAGAAGGTGAATCCTGGCATTATCCATGTGGTTTCACACTGTGGTTACGTGGGAAATAACGTCTCTACCCACTTCTTACTATTCAGGGAATTAATAAACAACAGCAGTGATACAAAGCAAAAGAGCAGTCATGCATTTTTCAGTCCTTTGGAAATTCCCTAGCCATGGGACAATGTGACCTTTTGTTGACTCTCCTTCTGGGAACTTTCTTACACTCAAAATATCTCCGAATAGGTTGTCTCCTTTTAACATCTGTATTTTTCATAGGCTATTTCTTTCAATTTATTCACTGGAGTGTGAAGGATAAACTGTTCTTCTTCAGGTGGAAGTCTCTTCTGTTTGGGTCCCATGTGGCATCAAAAACCTGCTTATATCCAGAGATGTTCCAGGAGAGTAGAGGGTTCATTTTCAGTGAAGGGTCTGAAGCACAAGGCTGATGAGGAATAGGTGAGGGATCTGGGGAGGGGGAAGGGCCTCAGCCTGGAGAAAAGAAGGCTCTGAGGGAACCTTATCTCTCTCTACAAATACCTGAAAAGAGGTTGTATCCAGCTGAAGGTCAACCTCTTCTTCCAAGCAACAAGATGAGCGGAAATGGTCACAAGTTGCGTCAAGGGAGGTTTAGATTTAATATTAGGAAAAATTTCTTCACTGAAAGGGTTGTCAAACATTGGAACAGGCTGCCCAGGGAAGTGGTGGAGGCACCATCCCTGGAGGTATTTAAAAGATGTGGGACTTGGGGACAAGATTTAGTGGTGGACTTGACAGTGCTGGGTTAATGGTTGGACTTGGTGATCTTATAGGTCTTTTCCAACCTTAATTACTCTATGATTCTGTGTATTTATGAGTGGGTAAGACTGACTTGGAGAAAACCAACTCACTCTCTTCTTTCCAGGAATGCAGCAGGGTCTTAGATCACATCTGAAGCTGCTCCTATGACTCCATCTCTTGTCCATAATCAATTGAAAATAAATAATAATTTTAAAAGTAGTCATACGGCCAGAAAGCCTCAGCGATCTGCGTTGCTGCAGGTGGACCTGTCACTGGATCTGCACCTCTTCTCCTTCTACTCCTCTTGCAAATAGATCTTCCCTCACTTTGGCAGGCAGTGAGTCCTCTGCCATAATAGTGGCACTCTTCAGAGGTTTTACAGCTGGGATGGACTGTGGTCTCCACCTGATTCAGGTGCTCATTTATGAAGTCCAGCACACCATCAGCTGCTTTTGTGGGTTGTTCATTCACATCCTGCTGACAGGAACCCTTTGCTTAGCAGGTAAGTGTGGGTTGTAAGCCCTAGCACTAGCAATGGTTAAACTGTCAGGTTATCACTGAAGGGGGAATGCCTTCAGCAAACCTCTCTAGCAGATCCTATCCTACTTCCCCTCCTCTCTGAGCCCCAGTAATCTGTTTTAGGGTGTTTTAAAAAGCATTTATTTTGTAAAATGGAAAGAAAAATCACTTTCTGAAACAGTATCAATTTTGAAAATAAATGTTAGTTCTGTGATGTGTATTTCTATGTATTTTTAGGGATAAATATGAGTATATAGTTTTAAAAATAAACATAATAGAAACATCATTTCACTTGTCCCATGATCCAGGAGAAACTAGCTTTAGGCACTTCCCACTGTGTCTGTGATACATAGTAATTTCCTAGAATAATAGAAAATTTTAGTCATATCTGGGATTGCAACAGGCATTTCATGAAATGAACATTTCAGACATTTTGCTAAATGGCTGTACTGTATGGCTACAACACACACATATGCAGATTTATTGAGGAAAGAAGGGGGATTGATGGTTTCAGTCCTCTGATTACTCCATTTTCTTCTCCCCATCCTCCCCAGCCAGGACTACTCTTCGGTGCTGTGCTTTACAGGGGTTTTGTTTGGCTCTTAGAACAACAAAATGCTGTCACTGTTTGTGCATCTTGGGATAAGTGTCTGTGTTTTGCCTCCACTTATATAGGGTCTAGGGTCCATGTGATTTTGCTGCTTGCTCTTTGTGTGGAGCACAAACCTGTACCTCACTTTTACTTCTTAGTTATGTCAGACTTGCCTCTGTGCCTTCTTGCTGCACGTTTTTTAGCAGAATGTGCTTCACCGCTTATTGGTGAGTAAAAGTATAGAAATTGTTATATTGAAAAAAATAAAAAGATTGTGGGATTTGGATCTGGCCCATAAGAATTATTTCAAAATATTATGTTCCAAGAGGTAACATGTCCACAGACAAGCATAAGGCTTGACAACTCGGGTGTATTTCACTCTTAAGACTAATCCATCATAGCCCGGGGAGAGATATGCTCATGTCCATGGTTTTATTTGACAGATTTTAAATTTGTAGGTTAGGGAAATTAATATTGTGACAAATCCATGTATCTTCTTGGATTCTAGTTTACTTCAAATATTTTCTCATGGATCCTGGGATTTAGGGGAAATTCATTTAATATATCCAGGTTTATTTTTCAGACTGAAGTTCTTATACCTTAATCTAGTTCTGGTACTGGCTATCCTTGTATTACAAACTACAGCCAGATTATATAAATTAGAAATATGGACTAAGTAAGTCTCTTGTTTGTATTGACTTTTGCGTGAATTTGAAATGCAAATTCAGTGTCTTCTTAGGCCAAACAAGAGAAGTCATGATTCTACTTAACTGCAGAAAGGAAGAAGGAAACACAGTTGGCATCACCTACAAAAGATAATGTATTCCAGGTAATCAATTCTTTGGCTCTTTCCAGTAAGCTAATGAATAAAGTTGCAAGATTATTTTTTTTCCTGAAGCTCATTAATTATCTCCACAAAATTTACTTTATTCATGTACTGATCATCAGAGGTTAAACAAATCCCTAAGTATTCAATGTACTTATAGTCCATTAAGAAGAGCTCTAATATCTATCCATCCACCCATTTTTAAAAAGTTCTGGTATTAATACTGACAGTATTTGGGCTAAAAGCAATTAATCTTGAATTACAAGGTGAGGTGAAACTGAGGAAAAAATACCATTAAAATATTCACAGGACAGGGTAAGATAAGACCAGTTAAAGAGGAACTAATAATCTCTGTACATTTTTACATTAGGGTCTGACTCCTGGTACAACACTGTAACTACCTGAAACCAGATCTACAAGGTCATACAAGTTTGTAATTGGTATTGATTTCAGTGGAAGTAGGAAAATATAAATAACTTTCTGGATAGGAACTTTGGACCTTAAATTATTTTGAGTAGGGACTATCCTTCCTGTGACTGGTATAAAAAATGGAGTCCAGATCCATCTACTCATTGCAATCTGTTGGTTATACCTGGCTTCATGGTCATCCTTGCCTTTTTTTTCCAGGAGAATGGGCACTGTAAAATCTGACTATCTTGGAGAGAAGATTAACACAAAAGACTATAATCAGACCAAAACACCCTTCCCAAACAAAAAATACCAAAAAAGGCTGGTCCATTTAACACAAGTAAATATCTACCTAGCATCCATTTATTTAAAAAAAAAGAGACTACTATTCATTGTGGCCAATGGAGTGTATTGGTTTTATGGCTAGCTAAGTCCTATCTATAATATATCCTTTGTAGTCATAATGCATGCAGAAAATTTAAAGGACAAACTATGGAAAAGTTATACCATTTATTAACTTGGCTACCAAAATTTTTGATGTGGTTTTTATATATGGATTGTCCTGATTACATGCAGCTCTTATTGTTTAAATCATCAGTTAAAGTTTCAGCATCTTTTGAAGCCTGAAAGAATCTTGCAGATAGGGTGTGTGAGCTTAAATGGATGTAGTTGAGTAAAAATCCGGAGGAAGAAACCCTGAGTCTTAGTTTTATTTGAATTCAATTGATGCAGACATTAAAAGAATACACCCTTTGGCTAGATCTGCAAAGATGCTCAGGCTGAACTTAGAAATCTCACTGCAATTCCAGGAATACAAATCTAAAATCCAGTATTAGTTCCTTCTTCTGAGGAAATGGCCTCAAGTTGCACTAGGGGAGTTTTAGACTGAATATTAGGGAAAATGTCTTCACAGAAAGGGTTGTAAAGCATTGGAATGAGCTGCCCAGGGAAGTGTGGAGTCACCATCCCTGGAAGAGTTAAAAAAACCCTGTGGATATGCACTTCAGGATATGGTTTAATGGTGAACATGGTAGTGGTGTTGTGTTGATGGTTGGACTTGATGATTTTAAAGGTCTTTTCCAACCTTTATGATTTATGAAGGAGGAGCAGGAGGCTGTACTAGTGTCTCTGTGTCTCCACAGTGAGAATCAGGGGATACACCTGGGTCAGTAAGAATTGCCTTGTGGAAATGCTCATGTTCCTCTCTTGGCTATCACACGGCCATCTTAGCACTGATATCTAATGTTAGATGCATCTGTGCTCCTTTCAGAGCCATCTGGTATCCAGAGATCCAGATTCCTTCAATCTAAGCTTTGATGACTCTTTAGGACTGCTAGACTATCCTAGGTTTTGGTTATGGCAAATTGAAAGGATATCAGGCTAATCTCACCTAGCAGAGATTCCAATTGCACTTTTAAGTTGCTGTGGACCACAGAGGGATATCCTGAGACAAATGCCTCATCTGAGTGTCAGAAGTTTGGAAGAAGGAATCTGTCCTGAATTATGATGTGCATAATCAGCTAATGGCTAACACTTTTGTCTAGAGAGGTAGTTAAATCCCCTCAGAACCCAATAACAGTGCAAAATTATTTATCAGCTTCACAGAAGAAGGTGATACTTATTATAACATTATTAAAATATTTGTTATAATTTATCTCCATGCTGGCATGTCTTACATTGATGGTTTACACATATATGATATAAAGAGTGTCTGAGAATGTGACTTCTTGTGGGATTCAGCATGCACATACATATTTCCATTAAGACACAATCTGCAGTGTAGTAATGGTGAGTTTCTGGCAGGTAAGGGAATGGAGATGAGTAGAATGCACACTCTGTACCTCATACAGCAATACAAAAAGACAATGAAGTAACCATAATTTAAAATATTTTAGGTTTTGGAATATGTCTTCCAGATAATAATATATTAATAGAAACCACAACTGAGTTCTTACATCTCCAGATAAAATCCAAAGATGACATTCAGTTCTTGTTGAATTTACTAATAATATTCTTAGAGAACTAAGATTTTGTACTGTGAGATTTCAAAATACTCAGCTCCACTCAGTTTATGGCCTTTAGCCTTTGCATGGAGTTGTCATCAGACGACGGATACTCTCCTAAACATATGTGCAGTGTCTTTTAAGTGAGATGAGCTTTTAATTTAAAGTATTTTCCTTTGAATTTGAAATAAGGGCCATTGATTTTTCTTCTTTTAGGCTTTGATAAAGTAAAATCAGTAGACAAAGGCTGTGTACCATTAACTACAAGTGAAGGGCTAGTTGACCTCAGCTGAGCCATTGATGAGGGTGAGGCTAATGGGAAAAAAATTGATCTCTTCATAATTCATCAAGTGAAGTGTGGTTAGCTAAAAAAATCTCATTATCAACCCTGTTCTTGGGAATAATAAAAAATATCTGTTAAGTCAATTTTATTAAGCTCTTCCTAGGTATAGCAGGAGTCTCAGTTGTCAGTCACTATACAACCCAGTGTTGCTGGCATGTAGATGTCACACAAAGTGATTGGTGATGCTATTCACAGGTTTCTAGCAAAGGAATAAGTAAATCCATTCTCTCAAAATAAAGAGATGTAATTTAATAGAGGGCATTAAGAATTGCTCTTCGAGGGAGACCTATGAATTAATTTAGGAACTCACATGTTCTTTGGCCTCTTTGGAAAGTACAATGGGCTTTTACTTTCTTTTTTTGGCCATAAAACATTTATCATAGGACTCATTAAAAAATCCTATTAAATTATGTTTCTGTGAGTTGTGTCCCTCATGCACTTGGGAAAAGTGTGAAATGTCTTTTCAACTGAAGGTACTTTTCGTTTATATGTGTAATACTTTCTTGCCTGGGGAAACAAATGATGTCTCCATAGGGTGCCTAACTCAGCATGGAAGCATGGTCTCTATGTAACCCTGATATCTAGGTCACCACTGGAGAGTGTGCCTTGGATATCAAATGAAAAATACAGAACCTCTGTTGCTTGAGCCAAAGGACTAACCCTCCTGGAGGTAGCTATAGCAAAAATATTCTCTGTGGATCAAATGGAAGAAAACAACAACCCTTGGATGGAGGATAACATACAGAAATAAGGATGGTTGAAGGCTGAGTTCAAGGCTGAAACTCATGGAAATATGATCTGGCTCTACTGATTATTTCTTCACTAGCTAATTGAGCACTGTCAGGCACAAATCTGAGCACTGCACTTGGTTCTCCATGCTGTTAAATGGTCCCTGGCTGCACACTTTTGGCCTGACCAACTATTGTTTTTGCTAACAATGGTATGGTCAGAGTTTTTAGAACGGGGCAAGCAATATTCCCCTAATGGTCTGGGTTTTGTTGTCATGTTTTGGAAAGTAAGAGAGTTTAATGGCATGGGAATAGCCAGCCTTTATTAGATGCCCTCCAGGAACAGTTTTAGGCTAGCGTATGAGTCACATACACAGCCATTTCAACAGAAATATTGTTGTCCGTAGCATTCTGGGTTAGAACTTCACCTATCAGGTCTGAATTCTCATTCTAACTCAGCTACTGTTTTTTGGCTTTGGCCAGATAACTTAAGCTCACTCTTTCAGTTGACTCCCTCTGTATAGTTTAGTAACTGAAACTAATGTATTTCACAGGTATATGTGAAATATATACATACATATATATGTACACATGTATGCATAAAGTTATATGTAATTAGGTATGATATTTGGAATACACTGTCATTATACACACATTTTCAGTATAATTATTATTTTCTTCAATTATTTATTACAAGCAATAACTCTTTATTACATACAGATGTGCTCATGGAACAGGTCCAAACACCATTCATGCTTACCTGGCTTGAACTGTTCTCAGGAAGGAATTCATTGTACATGTTTTGGCTTTCAAATCTTATCTTTGAAAATGCCAAAATAAATTTGTCGGCTTTCAAATCTTTGAAAATGCCAAAATAAATTTGTTCTATTAATTGAAAATATATAGGTTTCATGTGAATATATGTGAACCTATAGGATTACTTCTGAACTGTTCAAATCACAAGTAGTGTTAGATATTTGATTTCTTTAACTTGGATAATCTGGTCACTTATGTCACATGACTTTATTTCTACTTTGTTTAAATTAACTAAAAAGTAAGTGGAAGGTATCACTGTGGCACAAAGTGGTTTGCAATGAATTTTTTTCTATATATATTTTATAAGCATTCATGTTACTTTCACTATGCCAATATTATTTTAAATAACATCTGGAAAGCAAATACAATCTTGTTAAGCTAAATCAGTAATTATCCAAAATAACTTTCACAAATGCCCTTTTTACACTGGTCTAATGAGTGGGGTGAAGTCATGAAAATTCCTGCGGAGAAGATGGCATCACTTCTTTTTCTGTTCACAAAGTGTCCTCCAATGTTCCCTAAGGGAAATGGTAAAGTTGCTTAAACTCTCTCAAATGGCAATAAAGGGGATCACACTTTTAAAACATAGCCTAGGGAAATACAGCAGCCCATAAATTCCTTTGGAAATTGCTTGTCAGGTTCATTTGGAATGGTAAAAGCCAGAATGTGCTTCCAGCTAATAATTATTTCTGAGTGGGAGGGTTGTCGGGGCTCTGGGGAAAAACAAAAGATTGGAGTGCTAGTAGTGAATTTGCTTCTAGAATGCTTTGCAAAACAGGAAATTTGTGATTTTTTTTTTTTCACCCTCACCCACGCTTTTAAAGTCTGCTGCAGCACTGGTTGAAATCACGGGGGATTTTATGGCTGAATTGGTCCTGGATCAGGCCTGTAGACTCCTCACAGTCAACAGCGGAAAAAAAGATTTGATTTTTCAGTTGAAAAGGTGTGTGATGTCTGATGAGTGGCTGTTTAAGTATCATGCCTATGGAAATGCCATTAAGAGGTAATGCTATGTAATTATTAATATGCAAGAGTTAGTGACCTGGTATTAAAAGCAAAACAAAATAAATGCACTTATGATTTGTGAATAATAAATGCAGCTAAATGCTTCCTTACTGAGGATTGTGTCTCTTTTGGTGCCCAGTGAACGCAGTAGACAGTCACAGTGATTTCGCTGAGCTTTGGTGGGTGGGATTCATCAGCCTAAGTGTAGAAGTCTGCGTTGCACCTATCGTTTACCCTTGCTTTGTAGTTGGCAGGGATAAAGCAGATTTTTTTTTAAAGCTGGGGGAGAAAGCATCTTGGTTTAAGATGAGGTTCATCCCATCCTAATGTAGATGTTTTAATTCTGTCCTAAAACTACTCATTTGTCTCCATTGACTAAATGGAGCCAGAGTGACCAGCTGAGATGGAGATGAATCCCCCTTTTGCTGAGTGAAAAGGTCAGCATCTACTGTTTATACAAGCTGCTCTTGCTTGATTTATGGTATAATCCCACCATCTTGAGACT
>NW_008658716.1:23029-37333 GCF_000695815.1 Acanthisitta chloris
CATATATAAGGCAAACTAATGCAAATGAACAATTTTCTCCTGTCAAAGTTGTGCCATGTAAATGATTCTTGGACCACACAGAGATATTGGCAAGCTTAAGCTCAGTTGAAAAACTAAAACAATTTTTGAAAGCATAACAATAATACTTCAACACTGGAAAAAAATATTTTAAAAATGACATTTCAGTTGGAAAAGTAGTAAAGTTTGATCACTTAAATTTACTTCAAATCAGAGTAAAGCTCCAACCCAAACCAAAGGATATAAATTATCTGAAACATCTTTTGAATTTTTTTTAAAAACATAATGTTTTTTATTATTTCATATTTTGTGGTTTTGTTTACTTTATTTTACTCCCCAAACAAACAAGCAAACCACTCCCTACCCCAAAATCAGATAAGCTATTTTCTTAGTGCACAGTAATGTGTTTCAGACCCTAACAGAATGCCTTTTCCAAAGTTCATGTTACTTGTAAAACCTATGATGTGTTTTCTGTATCTCTGTACTTCAACACTTGTGTAGTCTTTGCCTAGGGACAGGTTTTCATCAAAGTTTCTTGAACTGCTGTAACAAGTGACTACAGCCACAAAAAGCATTTTAATGTTATTGTCCTCATCAGGCTCCTATGGAGTTGGGGCATACCAATGGGGTATCTATCTGAACTCGAAACTTGTGTAGCAGTTTGGGACATAAAGCACAGAGATTTGCAAATACCCACCTGGTTAAATAGCAGCACATCCACTGCTGTTCGTGGAGTCATACACTGGTAACACTTTTTACTTCTCTCTTAGTGGCAGCACAGTTCAGTCTCTTCAACTCCTTATGGCAGGGCCTCCCCCTGGTCACAGTGTTGGCAGTCAGGGGAGGTTTCTTATTCTGAGGAGAGGATGAGGTCTCACCTGTTTGCTTTCTGTTCAGCATTGCTCTGCAGTGCATGCAATGACTCTAACGTATTCACGCTAGCAAACTTCCTAGGGAAGCCCATACATCCTTCAAGTTGAGGATTGTTGTTGGGATGTTTTTTGGATTTTGGTGGGGGTTTTTTTGTGGTTCTATAGTTTGTTTGCTTGATGTTGGTTTGTTGGTTGGTTTTTCTTTATTTTTTTTGCTCTCTTTTCCTTTCTACAAATAGATTTGTTCTCTGGTGGGCTGAGAACAGCCATTGACTGTGTTCCTGTGCTCTTGAAAAATCATTGTCAGAAGTGTTTGCTGACATCTAATCAAGGCAGAGATGAGTGATTTCTTAAAAACAGTACTTCTGATGCATGTCAGCTTGCTTTGCTTGGTCAGTTGTTGTCACCTCAGCTCTGAAGAATTTAAATTATGGTAGCTGTTATGAACACATTCCTTCAGGGAAATATAATTTTCTTATATTTGCATTAATTTGGGTGAGTGCAATTTACCTTCTCCTTAGAGTGACTTGTGTTTTGAAACATGGTTTGAAATCTGAACTATCCAAACTTTCTGAATTTGTGAGCAGATGCCACCGGTTAGACTCCCTGTGTGCCATTCATTTCTCTCCCTAAAAGGATGTGTACATATAGGCAGGTTGTGGGCATGCAGCTGTGCATGAGGAGGCTGAATCCAGCCTCAGGATTGGGCAGCTGAGTAGCTCCAATTCAGCCAAAAGGGAAAAATCCCTTGCTAAGTTGTTGTCATTGCTTTTAGACAAATCCCAGTGACCTCAAGGTGCCTGCTTCTTTAGAAATTTTGGAGTGAAAGTTTCACTAAAAATACATAAAATGCAATGTCTTGTTTGCCTGAATTCCTACTGAAAACAAGAATTTCATGTCCAAGTTATCTTTGGCACTTCTGAACTCTTTTTGAAAGTTACTCCAACCACAGATATATTTGGTATAAATCAGAATTGTATCCCTGTAGAAGTTACATGAAGTTGTATTGGTGGAAAGCTAATGTAAGAGTACCTTGATTTAAGGATTTGGATGTTTTCCTAATACTTCAAGCCATTTGGCAATAGTGTTTACTTGGATCCAGAAAGAATGAAAACTTGCCTAATATGGGAACGTGATTTTTCATTCTAAGTGCCTTTCTTTCTTCTGCAGCTGTCTCAGATTTCAGTTGCAGATAGCTGCCCTCAAAGGATGCTTTTCCAACAGCTTCATATTCTTTATCTGTAGAAGTTGCACTAGCTTTTTGGTTCCTAAGCCAATGACAATAACCGACTGATTAATTTCTCTTGTGTCATCCTCTGCTTTGCGCCTTCTATAATGCTCCTATTACCATGATCAGTATTTTCATCTCAGGGGACAGATGAATTCCTGGTATTTATGACTGTTTACTCTGCATGGCTATTTTTTCAGAGCACAGAGAATTGCATTTCCAGTTTATTCACCTTCTCATACCTTCAAAGCTGTAAGCCATGTTCTATCAACCATAAATGCACTTTATTCCTTGGAGTACATGCTCTGAATTTACAGCAGTTTGGTAGAGAAAAGTCTTTTGAGACATTAATTTTGTAATTCATTTTATTCTACTTGAATTATGAGCCAAGTAATAAATCTACATTATTTATCTGCACTGGTGATTCCTAGCCAATTGTATAGGCTATTCTTTGAGGGAGATATCTTCAATGTTGTTCCTATTAAAGGATATTACAAACTTTTTCCTTTCTGTGTTTGCACAGTTTATGTTGTTTGAGAGGTTTTGTTCAGCCTGTCAAGTGTACATATTCCTTCAGTCTCTTTAAAGTTGTCTAAGCAATTTTTCCATAACCAAGCAGTGTGTACGTTCACAAGACAGATTAAAATTGCAGTGGAAGTTTGGCTTTTCAAGACTTGACCCTTCTGCAGAAGTGAGGAACACCGTGCATAAACCTTGGGTTATCAGTGAATAGACACAGAAAATAGCAGATATTTGTATTAAGATTTAGTTTTTGCATCAGTCTCCATGAAGAAGATTAGACGTGATGAGGTGGCTGACCAATTAAGAGTAGCTAAGGGGAAAAACTTGTGCGGAAATGGAAAAATACAGTTTATGTCACTCAAGTTAGATCAGTTGTTGTTGATTAAATCCACCTGATGAAGTGGCTGTAGTTCTCTGACCTCTGAGAACTGCGGGAGGATGAGTAAATTACAGGCTAGACAGATGATCATCCACCACCAGAAAGATGCTGCTGCAACTAATAGAGCTAGGAATCTAAGATATAACAATGTGATTTGCACAAGAGCAGTGTTAACTTGAGAAGATCAAATTATGGCAGACAAGACTATTTGTACCTATACTTAGAAAAAAGAAAACAGTGACAAGGAGAAGAGGTGTTTCTATAACTTGGCTTTCAGCATGCTGATCTTGTCTAACAGGACACTATTATTAGCAAATGGGATATATAAGCCTATCATAAGGTTAATGCAAAACTATTGGGGATAAAAAAGAAATGAAGCGATTAAAGACCCATTCTCAAAGTGAAAGGAGTGCTTGCTGTAGGGATTCTTCTGGTTTGGAGGGTAGGGAATAGTTTCATTAATCACCTTGGAAGGTGGAAAAGGAAGTAGAGCTATAATATCTGCAGACACTACCAAAAGAGAAGGGAAGGAGCTAGCTGTTGGGTGGAGAAATCTGAAAGACTGAAAGCAAGATTAAAAAAGATTCATGTTTGTCTAGACAAGCTGAATAAAAGATCTGTGGGAAAAATAAGAGACAACTCAGTGAGGAGAGGAGCAGAACACTATCCTGAGGTATAATTAATTGCATACATATAAGAAAGAGAGCACTCTTGGCAAAGCAGAAGTTAAACAGACGCCACTGAATCACTAAGTGAATGTGAGTGAAGAATCCCACGCTGTGAAAAGTAAACCACATACTAGGGTATATGGCAGACATGCTGTAAGTTTTACTCCTTCTGCTTTACTCAGCATTCATAAGACCTTGTCCTGTTCCCAGTTTTAAGCAGTGCACTGTAACAGATGGGCCAACTGAAGGGAGTCCTGCAGAGAGAGTGCTGGTAATCTACAGATGTAGAAAACATGACCTTTAAGATGAGATTGGCGAAATTTGTTTTGCTTAGCCTATAGATGAGGATACTGAGGAAGACATGGTAACAGTGCTATCTAGGATTGCCTGCAAAATGAAAGAAATAACTGGTTCCCTGTGTTCACAGACATGACAGGAAATAACAGCTTAAAATGTAGCATGGGTTATTGAGGTAAGACATTAGAGAAATGCATGTCACTGTAATGATAGAATAAGTCTCTGTTTGGAATGACTTAGATATAGCAGATCCTGACTTTTGGGCAGTGCTGGATAAGACAAAATTCTCAGCCAGAGATATGTTCCTTTGTGGTGAAAACGTTACCACAGCAAATGAGGCATGAAGCACCTCGGTGTCCCAGAAGTCACACACTTGAAATGAGGCACAAAATAAAATGTGAACTAAAAAGTTGAAAGGCACTGGACCAGTCAATGGCAAGATTCCTTTCAAATCCCTCTTTCTCTGACTTTAAAGCGTGTCTTTGCATAACTTATTTGGGGTTGTCTCAAAAAGTGCCACATAGAATAAATTCATAGTTGTGGCCATAGACTATGCAGAGATTGTTTTTTGACTGCACATTCTCTTTTGCTGAGAAAAAGTGAGGCTGGACTAGAACATTTCCTGCTTCCCTCACCCCTGAGTTGTGTTACTGAGGCTCTTCTGTGCATTCTAGAAACTTTGATTTTGTTAACCAGATTCAAGCCTCAGTGATTAGACTCTGGTGTTTGATGTTTTTCTTTTCAGAGTATGAAAAGAACACATCACCATGTTTGTTAGACTTGTACTTTTCAGAAATCATAGAGTGTCACCTATTCAAAACCCTCCTGCTTTACACACAACCAAATCTTTCCTGTTTGAGCCCAAAGATGAGAAATGTCATCTCTAGAATTTTGTAAGAAAGGCTAATGTAGGAAGAAAAGTTTAGAGAGAATGTCAATCAATATAATGTTATTGTTATGTTATGGCTATTGCAATGATATAAAACTTCTGTCTCTGATGTAAATATTGGAAATTTTCTCAGTTTTTATTTAAAGAAAGTTAATTTATGTAGTCTTCTAAATACATTAATTAGTGCATGAACTGCAGCAAATACTTGGAGGCTGCATGTAGTCAAGAAACAGTAAACCACTTTAACCTGTTTGCTAAAACATTGCTTTATGCTAGGCAGCATAGGTGAGCATAGTGACTCATGAAATTAGAACATACTTTAATAGAATAATTCTTTCTAATTACTTTTGCATAAGGGCAGAATGGTACACACACAAGTGGAGTGCAATAAAACTGCTCTTGGAAATGCATGCATATCCAAAGCTAGTTCTGATAATGAGCAAGAATCTGGCCTAAGAAGAGACCAGGTAACAATGACTCATTAGAATGCCAAATATTTTCTCGTATAATCTCTATGATTTTTTCTGCCTGCATATGTCTTTCCAAGACCCCATGCCTCTCCTGTTCCCCAGACATGGCCTAGGTTATATAAGGTTCATATGAAAATACACCTGATCCTATATTCATATAAATCAAACTAAATAGCTTTTCTAAGGCTTTAAATAAGTCCCTGGTAATCTCTTTGTAGTCAATCATATTGGTTTAATATGGGCCTGTAACTGTTCAGCTTGTTTCTACATCTGTTTCAGCAATTTAGGGAGAACATCTTCTTGTGCTGTATGTGAAAGTCATTTCCTATAAACAGAATGAGCCGTGAGCTCTCTATTAAGGGACATTCATTTGGAGAAGGAAGGAGAGAAGACATAATGGCTATTAGGTTGTTTCATGGTGTATTCATGAGGAGTCTCTCATTTCCAAAGTCATAACTCAGAGGAGCATTAACATCACCTAGGACAACTCTCTTAGATTTTACTCAGTAGATTGCTCAGTTTCTCCCAGTTAAAATCAGATTTTTTTTCCTCCCACAGCCTCCAAGGGCAGTATCTATACAATTAAGGGTAGGTTTATCAGCAAATATCACTTGTCCTAAGCTGTTTTACCTTCCCAATGGGTTCTCCAAAATACAGTGTTCCATGTTCTCTATGAAACCTGTAAGCTGTAACTCCACTATATACTTACTTGTTGCTTAGAAATTGAATTTTTGAGACCATTCCCACTGTGGTGTAAATGTTACTTTCATTAAGCCAGCAATCTGAATGAACAAGTAAAATGGGCTTGTGCTAATATGAGTAGTATGGAACAATCTTTAATAGAAAAAGCTGTTGGTATCAGAGCAGTTTATATTATATTTCTGTATGCAAAAAGATATCTTTTTCATTTTCTCTTTCTAGATAAGCACGAAAAAACATCAGTCCAACAGGCAGGTGATTATTAACCCAGTTTTAAAGAACTTCCCTAATAAATAATGTATTTACTTTTGGCAAATAGGAAGTCCTAAGCCTTTTTTACACTGCCTTTGAATGCTGCAGAGTGGAGTGGTAGCACAGGCTGTAGCCCAAAGAGTCCATCTGAATGCTTCCATGTGCTGTTTCACCATTGGTACCAATATATTGCATCAATTGTGAAACAGCAGAATTCATTCTCCCCAAAATTGGATGTCAGTGCAAATTCTGGGGATGCAAACTGAGCAAGGTATCTGCTATCAGTGATGGTGTGAGATCATCTTCTTGTCTACTCTCTGACCAACTAGACCCAAAGCATGTGGTAGGATACCTGAGTTTTATTATGCTGGTAAAAAATCTGAGATGCTTTAGCAGGAACTGAATTTAAGTTCAAGTTGCAGTAACTTATGTAAGAAGAAAAATACTTGCAGGCACAATTCTATAATATCATCTGCTTTCTTGGAGAACTGTATTTTGTTCTTGGCCCATTTTCCGTTTTTTTCATGCTGAGGATATAATGCAGACTCCCATAGCTTGATGGTTTTTCCTTAACAGCCGTCTCAGGACACAGGTGATTTTGAACATCTCTGGAATTTTAGCACACAAGTTAGCTGGATTTGTTGCAATGTTCAGCAGTAAAACAGCTAACAATGCCCCCATTGAGATGGTGGCAGTTAGGTTTCAGACTTAACATTCTTTTGGAAAGTAAGGGAAAAGCCATATCCTCAGAGCTGTAATTTCAGGTGTTTATCTTTGCAATGCCCCACATTTCACTCTCTCATGTTTTCACAGTCATGGTGATTACTGGTTTCATAATAATACAAAAGTAAGCTGAAACTCCTCTATAACAATGTATAGCAGAGCATGGCTAATTTTGTGGATGGGCTCTGCAGAGCATAGCTCAGGCTGGGAACAGATGTGCTTTTCTCAGCCCAGCTCTGCTTATGAGGAGATTACTGTGCATCAGTGCTGACTTGCTCTTATTTTCCAGCAGAACTGATTGTGTGAGTGCTTCTTTGCCCATTTCAGTTGCACAAAGTCATGTTAGCTTAAGTAATGGGAATAGGTAGGTCAGGAGAACAGTTAAGGAAGAGACGTGGAAGGCAGCCAGTGGACAAGCCTGTTTCCAGGGTGTGCATCTGCATAAACCTCTTGAACAATTTTGCACCTGGTAATGGTAAAGCATCCTATCTGCCTTCCCTGGATAAGTGATATTCTGTCTGCAGCAGGAACAAGTAGAGAAGTTTCTGTAAAATGCAGCCCCTGCTTGAAACCTCAGGACAAAGAGCATCCACCTTTCCAGTCACAGGAAGCATGTAATCATGCATGTTGTGCATGATTACGGTGCTCAGAAGATGTGGAACATTTCATTTATTTGAATGATTCAGGATAAATGTTGAGATTACGATAATTGATAAAATTGGGATAATGAAAATATTTAAATGAAAAGAACATTAAAATGTTTACATGAGCATTGATGAAAAAGAATTATTAATACAACATGTGAAACTGTTCTCTAACTATGAACAAAAGGGACAGTTACTCAAGCCAAGAAAAACACACAGTATTTACACAGATCTTTGCTAGATTCAGAATCCTCAATAGCTTCGTGTAGTATAAATATGCAGGAAAGTTTGGTTATATGCTTTAGATATTCTTTTGGTAAGTGTGGTGCAGTGAAATTATGTGGTTAGAAGAATGATCCACACCGTACATTCTTGAAATAGATATGACAGCTGAATACTTTATTTAAAGCACTATGCTTCCTGACACTTGAGACACAGACCAACAGCACATGATCTACTTCACAGGCAGTTTTGGATAATAAGACAAAGCAAAGCAATTCCAGACTACAGTTTTTCAATGAGTAGTAAATCTGCTGAAAAATTGTATTTGTGAGAGACTGAAATATTCAGCTAACCAGGTAGAATTCACTGATTGGCTTTAGCTGAAAAGAATGGAGAAAATTAAACCTGGTGAAATGCTTCACCCCAATGTTTTGAAATAGAATATCTCCTTGTGGAAAGGACAAAAACTTTCTTTCTGCATTTTTAAAGAATTGTGTGACAAGAACTATGGAATTTTAGTTATAAATACGAAGGTCAAGTTCATTGTGCAACTGTGGCGCACACAGCTCAGGTCTTTCTCTGCTAATCCAGAGCACTGTAGACATGAGTTCCCTGGGTGTCCCAGGAACTCCTCTTCTAGCTGCATAGATTAAATAATAGACTGATCTGAATCAGTAGAGAGACTTGAGACAAGGTGAACTTAACCCCTAACCTGCTTCACTGCAGAGCATCTGATTATCCAGCACAGGAACTCTCCAGGTGGGAATTTCAGCCTGTCTGGAAGCATTTTCCTGGCAGCTCCAACTGCACCTAGACTAATCCCTATGCTCAAATGTGTTGATTAACATCAAGTGTGTATAATCTGGTTGTTCCTGAAGCTTCTCGAGGTGATGCCTGCTGCAGAATTGATCAAATTGGACATGAATAAGACATTTTGAATAGTCCATACAAACTCCTTCAGCAGGTGCCAAAATGTTCAGGTGAGAAAGTTTTTTGTGCATGGTAAAGACAGGTAAGAGATGCTTTCTATGTTGTTTCAATGTAATAGGACTACGGGTGGGGGGTGTAAGAATTGAATATAAGAACAGAGGTTTGGAGTGTTTCACTTTGAAGAGCTGAAGGCATTATTGCAAGGACTCTTGAAAGTCCCTCATCACCATCCAGGTATTGACCTGTCATCCTGTTTGAGGTGTTTGTTTCACCTTGTGAACATTACCTTGTGTAAAGATCCCAGTGGTTTCATATTCTTTTAAAGATTCTATCCGTGAGTGTTCTACAGCTCCTCATTTATGAGTCAATTAAGTGGACGGGGGGGAAAATTAAAAAGCTGAATAACTGTAGAAAAAGCATCTTGGTGTTAGTCAAATGCATTTTCTTTTATTTTGCTAATTTCCTACACTTTCCAAAACTCAAACAATTGCAGAACCTCAAATAAAATGAAATCCCAATCATACGGGAATTTTTAAAATTAGGTTCCAATTCCCCTTCTGCTCCTATTTCTACAGTTTGTGCTCTCAATTGAGAAATCATGCTCCCATCCTTTCAGATCTTTCTCTTATGTAGCTGAGCTTAACTAGAATAAATCCTACATGCATAACTGGACATGTTATCATAGGGTATGTGCTTTTATGTACAGTGTCATTCTGTTCACTAAAGGGTGAGTAGCTACATCCACATTACTCTTTTTAGAAGGTCAAGAGGAAGGTCAAGGGTTTCCTCCAGGAAGCCATATATTCACAAACCAGGTATTCATAAACATCACTCTCTTCTAGCCCTTGTGCCTCACTATAACCCATTCTAATCATGGTAATTGCAGTACTTGAGAAAATATCCTACAGATGTGACCCATTCCACTGTGAGTTTGTTCTACTCATCCAGCATATTATATTTAATAAAGCTGTATAATATAATTTAACCAGCTGTTGATTATATTTGGTTATATTGAGTGCTGGAGAGGAAGAATATATTATGTGGGATGCAGTAGAGAAAATATGAGAAGGAAGCAGCTGAAATTTCTAGGTGCCTTACAAACCTGGGAGCTTGTGCTCAACCTAAATTCTTTGGGCTCCAACACCTTGGCTTCCCAATGGTACAAGTGCCAGGCAAGGTAACTGCTTCCCTTGTGCTGACTACTGCTTTGTACTGACTACATGTACAAACCCATCTTCCTGCAGGACCTTTCACAAGCCCTAGTTGTCAGCATCACCTATTTAGGGAGACAAGGAACTCAGCAGGACACTGGGAAAATGGGAGCTTTAGCCTGACCTAGTTGATTTACTCCTAGGGGTTCAAGAATTGTTAGGAGAAAAAGCACATTGTCAAATACAGCAACCTTTTCAGTGCCACAGAGTCAGCATGCAGATAAAAGCTCTATGGACTTCTCAGCTCATGGAGATCTGGAAAGACCAGAGGTACTTATGTATATATAAGATTCTGGGTTTTGGCTCAGCTTAAATTGCTTAAAAACCATGTGGACGTAGGAGACAAAGACTTCAGTAAGACCAGAACTGCAAATAGAAGCCTCTTCAGCCTTTAAAATACGCCTCTAAACTAATGAAGTACTGATGCAGCAAAAGAACCCCAACTATTAGGCCACAATTCTCTCTGCTCTTACCCTAAAATAACTTAGTCAATAAACAAGGTCAGATCACCTGTAAGATTTTTTCACTTGCTTTCTTTTTATTTGGTTCTTACTCAACAATCTGCTGAGAAGGTGAGAGGACAACTCATGGTTTATACTGAGTAATTAAAGCTGCTGCCCCACTGTTCTCTGCACACAGTATTCTTCATGCCCTGTGTTGCACTATAAGGAGGAATCCCTTTCTTTTTGCACTTCCTACACCAGACCTAGCTGTATATCAATGACTGATGTTATCTGTGCATAGTTTTCTATTTACATTTATATCCCTTAAAGCCAAAGAAAAGTTTGAACAATACAAAGTGCAGACTATAATCAGCATGTAAAGTTTGTTGTGTGTCCTGGGATCTTTGGATGAAAAGCTTTCTATATGCCTCATTGTTATTAGTTTTTCCTGCATCATTTGTCAAGATAAATACATAGTGTTGTTTAGCAGAATGTATTGGAAACTCCTGACTTGCAAATTAATCTGAAACATAGAACCATATAAAAACATTTTATGCATCTAGCACTGATGATTTAATTTTTGCTCTTGAGAAACAGACAAAAAGGAAAGTTAGCAATACATACACAAGTTAAAAGAACACATGTAATGAATTAAAAATCATTGCCTTCAGTTAGACTCCAATTGTCACTATGGAGCAGTGACTATGATGGGGAATTAAATTAGATTAACACAGCCAACACAAAAAGCTTCTATTATACTGATAAAAATAAAAGCACAGGACCTTTCAGAATGCAAAGGCAGATTCAGACATAAAAAATATTGTAGAAATCTAATTCTAGTACTTTTCATGGAGCTGAGCATGTAATGTCTGCTCCCATGTAAAAATACCCTTGAGGAGAAAAACAGAATGAGGTGCTTTATGTTTATGCTTTGGGTTGTCTCTGTGGAAGGAAACTGAAGAAGTTATGAGGTTGATTAAACTTAAGTTTTGGTTGGGAATTATGCAGAGATCAGAAATGAAGGTTGATGCTTCAAGGTCTTTATGGTAGCAGAGATGATATTTTAAATAATTTTTATATATTCTACTTTACTCAGAAGTGTCACACAGTAATATGTTACATTCTCTCATGTTGTGTTAAGACATTTTCAGGAAGTCCACATGAGATAATGTGGAAAGAAATATAAAACACATTACTGTGAGGGATGGCCCTTTAGGCTCTGTGAAATAAAGTGGTTTTGCTTTCTGGGAATTTCTGTCAAATCTTTGCTGTTTTCTTTACTCTGTCCCTGTGAACAAAGTCTGAATGAGGTGGGAAACAACTCTTCTTCCCTTAAGTCCTGTCCCTTTCAACCATCACAGAGCTTCTCCACCCTTTTGCTAGGCTTGGCTCCTGACCATACAAGATGAGCCCCTTGGGCAGCTCCAGTATATGATGATAGCTAGGATGGGAGGAATACAAAAAAAGCAAGAGCTGTCTCATACACTGCCAATCACTGTCACTGACCATGGCCAGATGGCTGTTCACTTCATGGTCTGCTCTCTGCATTGAGTGAGGAGCATCTAGAGGAGCATCTGCTGGTCTACTTGTTCCGAATACAGATCCTAACACAAAGCAGAAACAATTCCCCATGGAAACCCTCAGAGCTACACCCAGTAAGCACTAGCTGAAGAGCTATATATTTGTGCTTGCTTAGCATTTTCTGGTCAAGCTGTTTGTGGGGATTCAGAGAACATCTGGTGAGTCTTTGCTGGGTGGTGTTAAGTCTGGGAATGCTTATCATCATGGCCAAACATTGGCATTAGCACAGCAAGCCCACACAAATACTGGACCTGACCTCAGGGTTCACTGTTTAACTCCTGCTTTTCCTTCCCTCTCTCTCAGTGGTTACATTTCTCATAAATTTTCTGCCTGCTGGGGTCAGTAGATAGTCTTATAATCATGCAGTCTCTGGTTCTCATTTTAAACAAATGTTAGCCCTTGAGGAGCCAGATTTGTCAATATAAATAATTGGTGTTAAAAGTTCACAAAATGGTGAGAAGATCTTTTGTGTGTGTCTTTCTAAGAGAAGGATTTTGCCTCCAAAATGGAGCAAGTAAGACAATGTGAAAGCTAGGGAAGAGACACCTGTGCTGGAGTGTGCTGAAGGGGTACTTACCAACTGTGTTCAGCAAACCTGTGAAGCCCCATTCACTAAGACAGTGGCTTGATGGGTAACCTCAGCAAGGTACCCCAGATCTGAGTGCCCATTTCTTGTGCTCCTCCCAGAATTTTAATATTGTCAGAATGCAATTCTTGTTTGGGTCTCTAAAAATCCATGAAATAGTAAATTTTGCAAGGGACTGTTTTGAATTAACTTTAATTATTTGAAACCAGTGTATATTGTAACCTAGCTCTCTAGGCCACTGCCTACATGACTCATCTTAAAATAAGTGCCTCAGGTCAGGAAAGGTGATCCTCAAGTCTGCCTCCAGTGAGCAAACAAGCAACTTGGTTAACTAGTTTTAAGCAGACCCCTTATATTTAGATGACTAAAATTAAGAGATATATTTCACATAGCAGTAGTTTCCCTTAAATGTCCATTCAACTTCCTTAATTTTTGACATGGAGGGAGCACCAGGTGACAGTAGGATGTTTATTCCTCCGTTCTTTTTTTTTCATGGAGTGCTAACAAGGAAGGTGTAATATAGACTCATAGAATAATCAAGGTTGGAAGAGACCTTTAAGATCATCAAGTCTAACGGTCAACTCTGCGCCACCACTGTAATCCCTAAACCACTAAACCATATCACCCAGCACCAGATTCAGACTCCTCTTAAACAGCTCCAGGAATGATGACTCCACCTATTCCAATGCCTGACCACCCTAACAGTGGAAATTTGCTTTCTAATATTTAATATTAATCTCCTCTTTCCCAGCTTAAGGCTGTTTCCTCTAGTCCTCTCACTGCAGGGACGGCAGAAGAGACCATCCCCCACCTCTCTACAACCCCCTTTCAGGTAGGTGTAGAGAGTGATGAGGTCACCCTTGAGCTGCATCTTCTTGAGACTAAATAAACCCAATTCCCTCAGCCATTCCTCCTAAGACATATTTTCTAGACCTTTTACAAGCCTTGTAGCCCTTTTCTGGACATACTCCAGCATGTCAATGTCCTTCTTAAAATAAGGGGCCCAAAACTGAACACAGTACTCGACGTGTGGCCTCATCACTGCTGAGTACAGGGGGATGATCACTTCCCTAGTCCTCTTGGCCACATTATTCTTGATACAGGCCAAGATGCCATTGGCCTTCTTGGCCTCCTGGGCACACAGTTGGCTCATATTGGACTGGCTGTCAACCAGCACTCCCAAGTCCCTTTTTGATAAACAACTCTAGAGCCACTCCTTCCTCAGTCTGTAGCACTGCATGGCGTTGCTGTGACCCAAGTGCAGGATCCAGCACTTCACCTTTTTGAACTTCATGCAGCTGTTCTTAGCCTACTGATCAACTCTGCCCAGGTCTCTCCATAGAGCCTTCCTACCCTTGAGCAGATTGACACTCCCACCCACCTCAGTGTCATCTGCAAGTTTACTGAGGGTGCGCTCAATCCCCAGATTATCAACAAAGATGTTAAACAGGACTGGATATGATCCAATGGCAGTGGTAGCATGTGAATACAGTGGTTGCTGGAGTGGGATAAGCAAACTCACTTTTCATAGCCAGTCAGATACATCAGCTGGTAGGAATAGAAGCAATTTATATTCCTTAGATAAAAAATATTCTGCTAAAAACACTTCTGAAAGATATTTATATAAAACTTCTCACTGACAGAATCCTAGTCAAAAGTCTATTCATCTT
>NW_008658716.1:37354-59943 GCF_000695815.1 Acanthisitta chloris
GGGCAGATGAATCATCTTCTGGAGGTGCCTGTCTCTGAAGACTTCTATTCAGACATTTTTCTTTGTCTGTATTGGGTGAGGTAAAGCTCTGGCAACTGCTTCTTTTAACCCCAGTAATGAAAGTGGCTAGTGACCAACTAGAAAGAAGAGAGAAAGTAGAAGATGCTTTGTTGCAGGTGACATGAAAATGCCAGAATAAACTTAGAAATAATTAAAAATTGAATGCTACCACCTGGGAAATTATTCAAGAAGAGGTCATAGGTTTTCAGCTTCCTGAAGAGATAAAGCTCACTATTCTGAGAAATCTAAAATTAGTAAGAGATTTAAATGCCAGAAGAAAGATGTCCTTGAAGAACTCCAGAAAAAAAAAATAATCTAGAAATGAAACACTTCAGATTGGATTCTCATTCGCACTAAAAATATTTTTATCACATTTAGAGTGTGAACTAGCCTTGCGGTAGGTGCAACTCCACCTAGTTTGCACTAATTACTAAAATGGTGTAAATTATGTTTTTTTGAGATCGGGCTTTTGTACTTCCCAAATAAGAGGCTGACTGGAAACTATGAGTGAGCAAGTAGTTATGAAGAGAATATCAAGAGCTCAAATACATTCAGTAAATTACAGTTGTCTCTGTTATTATATGCAAGCAAAACATTTATCAAACTACAATGTAGTATAGTCTGTTCAACCGAAGCTGTCATCATGCAAGTGTTCCTCAGAACAGAAATGAAAGATTGCAGGTTCCAAATATTTTCATAATTATCTTTAAATAATATAACATTCAACAATATCCAGTATAATGTTTCAGTTCTGTGAATTTCTAGCCTATGCAGCCTCAGAGAGCATAAAGAAATAATGGGACACAGGATAAGAAATGAACACAATTCAGCACTGATTTATTGCTTCCTATTTTTAACCCAGTTTCCTAAGAAATCAATGCTTATGCTTTCATGCTGTGTATGTGTGTAGGTATTAAATTGGGCTTACTGGATAATTTCAACTACGCCCATGTGGAAAGTAATTTCAGAGACACTAAAGTTGAGAGTAATCTCATGTAACTTTTTATGGCATGGATATGTCCATTTGAACTCAACACCCCAGACTCCCTTCATAGGCAGTGGAAGGGAATTGTCATTGTACGTGGTGATTTGTGTAATATATTTTAGATGTTTATTATATGAGACAAATTTTGCTACAGAAATGTCTATTTTCACTGGTCATATATTTCTTCTTTAGAAACATTTCTTGTAGCCATTTATACAGAAAAAGCTGGCAATGTGATTCTACAGGAAGATACAAAGCAGTCTTGGTAATGCTTTTAAAGGGTCTTCAATCATACCTGAAATATCTTTTCTCAAATGCACTTGACTAAACCTCATGACATTTTGACACTAAAGCTTACATTACGTGGTAGTAATAAGGGTGCATAGGAGCTCAGTTAAACTCTGTCTCACTGAAATCTAACAAGGCAGTATCTCTTAGGAAGATATTTATGAGAGGAGTTGTTTTCATTGTAATTGCCCCAAAATACAGCCTTCTTCTAAAAGGCTATTTAACATCATTTATTCATTATCTAGACTATGACGTGAAATGGGTGATGGACTGGTAGAATAACAAGGTAACAGGGAAGAAACCTTAAATGTTTCTAAGGCAAAACTAAATGGCTTTCTGAAAAATATGTTTTGCTTAGGCTGGTTGAAGAAGTTCTTTGGCTTGGGTGAGTGACAGCTAGGAGAAGGATTTGCATTCCATGATGATGCTTTTATTCTAGGCCTGTGTAGATTTGTATTAAGCCAATGATTACAATCAAAGCTAATGGTTTTTGGACTTGATTATCTGTAAGAGTCAAGGAGGAATTTTTCCCATGCTGCCAAGTTTTTAGTCTTTTTTGCTTTCCTTTTTTTTTTTCCCTCAGAAGTAACAGAAATAAGCAGCAGCTGGGTATTGGATAGGTCTCTGATTTGCTACAGAGAATTCTCACAGGTGTCTGAGTGGTTTATTTTCTCACACACTTAGAGTCAAATTTGTTTTGAGTTATGTAGTTCAGAAGGAATTTTCTCCTAGATTATTCTGAAAGAGCCTTTTGCTTTTCACTTTCTTCTTCACCTGCAGATATATCTCTTTAGCAAACACACAATCAGTTTTCTTCTTTCATATGGATCTTGTCCACCTTGTTCTCTATACTGTGATACATCTCAGGTTTTTGAGGACTGAAACATTCATTACAATTAAATATGTAGACTATTGAGGTGAAACATAAAATTCTTTGAGAGACCTGAAGTCACATTAGGTGATCTAATTGTTCCTTTGGGCTATGTTTTCTGTGAAACCATAGACTATCCAGAATGTCTGCATATTGGGAGTGGATAAATTTCATAAATGCTCAAATTTAGTGGGGAACAATGGTTAATCAGATCTACTGATCTGCAGCAAAGCAATCTAAATACTTCAAAATCTTGCTATCAAACTAGACAGGGACTGAATTATACCAAATGTTGTAAATGAAGATGTTTCTTTTGACTCAGTGAATTTTGGGCCAGTTTTCAGGTCTTAAAACCCCACAGTACGATTGCATTATCATGACCCTTTTCAAAGATTCCATTTTTGTTCCACATTGCAATTTCTGCTAGAGAACTAGCCTAGAAGAGAAAAACAATTAGAAAAGCTTCTCACTTGATGTCACCTCAAGGTCTTGTTTATTTCTACTGAGTCAAAAATCCAGCAATAGTCTGCAGTCAATAGTGTAGCACATTCTTGTATTTGGTGTTCCATTTCATTCAAGATATGCTAAATTCACTCAATTCTTTTTTTTTTCTTTTTTTTTTTTGTTAAATTAAAATATTCTAACTACACACATCCAAAACATTACTGGAGCAATTTTCCAAATGAATAAATTGTCTTTTCTTCCTCATTGAACTTTGAATGTGAATTTATCTGTTTGTGCAGTTTCCTGCTCTTTGTTTCAGTGACCCTCTGTCACCTATCGTTACTCACCATAATTATTTGACTTATCTGCCAGTGAGAACTCATCTTCTTTTTCTCAACCATAATTACTTTATTGAGCATTAAAGTGAAAAGGCCATTTTCCTCTTGTTGTTCATCTTTTCCAGATGTCAAGTTATTTACAAAGCCTTTGAATTAGTAATGTTGTGATGAGAATTTTGGTAAATTATATGTGAGAGAATAAGGCCTATTATAATCTTGAATTCTCATTTGTCCTGAAACATTTTTCCCCTTCTCAGTTTCCTAAGCTTTGCAGGAGTGGTTTATTACTGTTTCAAAGTGTTCTGCCTGTGATATTCTGCTTAATGATAGCAGGAGATGTGACCCAGCCAATGGTACATTTTTTTTACAAGCTACTAGAATTTCAAGTGTTTTGATCTCTTTCTTTTTTAAAGACATGAAACTAAATTAATGTGAATGTGGCTGTAAATTCTGTAATTCTTAACAGGACTTAAATATTTGATTGCTTCCAATAATAAACAAAGATGGCTTCTTTGAAGAAGTGTCCGAAATTTATTCAGTTGTATCAGTTTTATAAATTTACTTTAACTCAGTGAAATAAAGGATTGAATTTTGGTCTCATATCTATTAGTTTTGGATGCTCATTGCTGTCAGTCAGAAGGCTATAAAGCTATTGAAAAATAAGATTTATGTGATTGTAGACACTGTTATTTTAGACACTAGATTTATCCCACTTAATTTTAATCATAGAATCATGGAATCACAGAATTTTAGGGGTTAAAATGAACCTTACAGATTATCTAGTGCCAACCTCCCCTGCCGTGGGCAGGGACACCTCCCCACTAGACCAGGATGCTCAAGGCCTCATCCAGCCTGGCTCTGAACACTGACAGGGTTGGGGCATCCACTAGTTCCCTGGTCAACCTGTGCCAGTGTCTCGCCACCCTTACAGTAAAATTTTTTTCTAATATCTAATCTAAACTTTGCCTCCTTCAATTTGAATCCATTACCCCTTTTTCTGTTAGTGCAGTTCCTACTAAAGAGTCCCTCTCCAGCTCCCTTGTAGGCCCCTTTAGATATTGAAAAGTTGCTATGAGATCTCCATGCAGTCTTCTCTTCTCCAGGCTGAACAGCCCCAACTCCCTCAGCCTGTCTTCATAGGGAAGATGCTCCAGTCCTCTTATCAACTTCATGGCCTCCTCTGGACTTGCTCCAACAGTTCCATGTTCTTCTTGTGCTGAGAGCACCAGAACTGCACACTATTCCAGGTGGGTTCTCAGTAGAGCAGAGGGGGAGAATCACCTCCTTTGACTTGCTTATCACATTCCTTTTGATGCAACCCAGGATTTGATTGGCTAAATCACGTTCTACACATGCCTGTCTTATCTCTCTGCTAAGGAAGAGCAGCTGACACCTCAGGTATGAATCAGATCTCAGGAGAGACAAATTGCTCTGGGGAGAAGTTGCTTTATACTGACCTTAAAGGGAGCCTATAGCAAGAAGTATCCCACCTCCCCAACTCTGCTGTATGCCTGCATCAAGGTTGGATGAGTTTGGATCTATGTGTACAACACAGCAAAAGTCCTTACCTAGCCTGCTATTTACTATTTATCTGTGATTCTGAGAAAGATCCTAGGAATTTTCCTTGGAAAATTTAATCCACTCTTATGAATAGTCATGTCCAGAGCACTGAAGAAGACCCAAAAATACAAGTTGCATTAAAAAAAATTATTTCCTCTTGTATTTATTTAGCTTATTTATATTTAATTCATCTAGAGACAGCTAAATAAAAATTACACAGTTTTCCAATAATTTGAGTTATTGTCCCAGTGTCACAGTAGATTTTTAATAGAGTCTTTACACATAAGTTCATGAAATTTTTTTGATGACCAAAGAAGTACTTACCACCATCAGAATTTATAACATGGCAGTGGATGAGTCCCAGTTACAACTCAGGAAAAATCAGTAATTAATTGGAATGATTGACATGGGTGCCATATTTTTTTTTTTCTAAAATAGAACCATAGAATCACAGAATACTTTTGACAGTAACAGATTTAAATAGTTGTGGTAAAAATCTTGGTAGTGCAGTCTTGGAAGTATCCTGCAGCATTTCCTGTTTACATTCTTCATTTCTACCACAGTGGGAAAGCACAGTCTCTTAAAATACACAGTCCCTCATGAAAGGGGCACTTTCTTTGCTAATGATGCTATAGTGTTTATTTAACATGTCCTGTAATGAACTGCGTTTTGCAATTTTAGTCAACAGTATAGAACCAGTTAGAATAAGCAAAGAGAATGATTTTGAAAAGTCTAGAAAAATCCCTAAAGACAAAGGAGTCTGAACATTAAGGACGAATCCTATGCAATGAAAAGCCTTTACAAAACTTCGCTGGAATCATCAATACTCTAGGGTTTCAGTTCTCATACTGCATCTCATGATGGAAGGTCAGACTAAAGCTGTTCCCCAACAACACAAGGAACATGAATTATAATTGCAGCACCTGCCCCATTGTGGTCTGCTCTTCAGAGGAATGTGCTTTTTAAAACGCTTTTTAAAATTTTCACGATTTTCATTCCATCTGTCCCCCTGCTGTTTTTTCACTGAGGTATCCACTCTGCGACATTCCTTGGAGCAATGTTCCTCTGACGTTCCAATGTTCTATCACAGTCACCAGCACACATTAGGATGTGTCGAACCAGCAAAAAAACCATCAGGCAGCACAGATGCTGAATTTTCCTGATACGCCTGGAATGTTACACAGCAACAAGAGACTTGGAAAGTTGCTTCCATAAATCAGCTTTTGTAACTAAAGCACATGGCTGTGGTATTTTTTTTCTGAATTCTTTACTTAGCAGCTCACTGTGCTATGCAATCGCTTGCTTCAAGGAAATCAATTAGTGTAATCAGTCTGGATTTTCTTTGTTCTGAAGATGGACCTTTTTTTGAGACTGAGGAATTAAACATATGGAAAGGGTGCCCTGTTTTATATAAGAACTATGGTGAATCAAATCACAGGATGTTTTTTCATTCTAATTTAAACCTAAAACTCTGAAACAAACTGTAATCATAATTTTATAACTTTTGAACCACAAAAATATCCAACCATGGTGATTTGGACAAGTGACTGACACAATAGATAACTGTAACTTTTTTGCAAAAGTCCATAGTATTTTCAAATTCATAAAGAAAGATAATACAGTCTTTCCTGATTGAGACAATAGGAGCTCATAAAAACGGTCTTACAATTGCATAAATGCATAGCCATGCTGAATAAAATGCAAAGTTCCACACTAGTATTTTTCTCTGCTCAACTACTTAATAATACACATCAAATATAGAGTTTAGAAATCTAGCCCTAAATGCTTAAAAAAATTATTAGGATATATTGCTCTTTTTCAATGGCTAACTTTTTGTGTTAAATTAACATAATTTAATCTTGGAGGCAACTGAAAAGGTTTAACCTCTACCTAGTACTGATTTCATACCTTGTAATAAAAGTTTAAGAGGAAATAGTAAGCTTTTATAGCAGAAATAGAAAATTGCCTGGTCTGTGTTATTGGCTTGGAATTGGCACTTCAGATTTTTAATCTACAGCTCACATCTTGTTTAATTTATACATTAGCACAATGTTTGAGTGCCTTGCCACCACCAAGGGTTGGTAACTTTATACCTATATTCGGGAAGGGAAAATAAAGGAACCTTCTCATACTTACAGACTGATTGCTTTCATCAGGTTTAATTAGGTTCCTTAGCACTTGTAAAGAGAATTGTAGCCGGTGTTTAACTGGTTGGGTGGCTTACACCAATAGTGAGAGAGGACTGTAAACAGAGAAGGTGCAGCAGCTGCTTGAAATGGAAATATTTAATTCTCTTGTGATAATAAAATAAAGCTCAACATGTTATTAATTTTTTTGAAAAAAGCAGAGTATCCTCTTCTGGAATACTTGTACCATCTGCTTGGGAGTCTCTGTGATGTATTCTGAAGAAGAAACTGAAAAGGTTAAGTGGTCAGATGTTTGCAGGGGGAGTTATGGTGCAAAAATAATTTGTACCTTTTGAACATACAAACTGTTATGACATATATCCATGTCTTTTTATGTTATAGAGTAATGGGACATTTCCATAATCTCTGGAAATACCATTGGCTGAAGCTCATTTTATAAATATGGAGTGTGAGCATGTATAGACTCCACATGCAGACATAGTCAAAAGTCTTAGTATTAGTATTGCAACTAATAAAATTACTGTAAACATTAAAATTGTATAATATCCAAACCAAAATTACTCTTTCTTATATTTCTTTAAATATTTCGAAAGAATGAGACTTCTCTTCCTCACTTCCCCAATTGGGATAGAGTGAAAATTGTTTTGAGCCATCAGTGAAAAGAGAGAGCTTTCCCAGGCATTTGAGATCCTTTTCTTACCTCTCCTTGTCTGAATCTGGGATACAAAACATAATGGGGCATTAAGATGTGAGAACTGCTAGTCAGCATGTCCTTACCACATCTTCCCAAAGTCCAAGGAAATACTGGGTGCAAAGTTTTATTTTAAATCAGGTTACCTAGACTGGCTCTGAAACTTTTGATTACAGAAGCTATTAATCTCATCTAGATGAGGCCTCAGCTGCAGCTATTAATTCTGTTCAAGTCAGAAGTAACTTAAGCTTGTTATGATCTGATATTTTCTGAAATGTTGAAATTAGCCTGATGATTGGCAGAAAGGTTTCATAACAGGAAAAAAAAAGTAGTTGCAGCTTGTCTGGACAACATATTAAACCTATTATTCTTCTATCCATGTAAATTGTACCTTTATGTCAATATTACAGCATTTTGGTGGAGACCTTTGTGGAATCTTTCACTGCTGCTGCCTATGATTTACTTTTTTTTGACATGCATGAAAACAGAGTTGCTCAAGGCCAGACAATTTGGTATCATTTTATAAACAAACAGTATAAACACAGAGAAAAGGGATAGATAATTTTATACCAAATTCAACTGCTCATTTAGGGAGTTAAAAAAAATTAAATAAGTGCTTATCCATTAAAATCCTACTCTGTTGTCGCAATCATTTGGGAGAAAAAAGGGTACAAGAAAGCCATTGACTTTGCTGTTTCCTTTGAGAGAAGCACAGATGTAGAAGAACAATTTTTAACACCTAAGTGAGGCAGCTTATGAACTGTGTCTAAGTTCATTCAAACCCCTCCAAAATACAGAGTACATTTCCATCCAATTCACATAATACCCCAGTCTCTGATTCCACATAGCTTTTAAAAATAGAAGTAGCTCCTCATCTGTTTAAAATTATAGTTGTGTTATGCATTGTATTTCTCTGGGGTCTTATTTCAGATTTTACTTGTCTTGTAATTCTTATATATATATTTATACAAACTACCAGATTTATTTCAGCACATTACAATATGCTGTGTGGAAGTTTTGTGTGTGAAAGATGTGAGGGCAAAAAGCAATGACAGCATAAGGCTTTTCTCCCCTTGCTGTACCAACTGGATTTGTACCTGTTTTGGAAGGGCTGCCATTCATTGCAAGAGACTAATGTGGTCTGATACAGTCTCATGGCTTGTTGAATTTTGCTCTGTTTACTGAGGTTGTGGAGAATGTTAGCAAACAATGGCATTTTTTAGTGGTGACTTTGAGTGCTGTGTGTTTCCACTGGGAACAGAGCACTGAAATACAGTAGGGTGTCAAAAAAGCCAACTTTGTGCCTGTTCTTGCATGTAGGCTTAACTTCAGAATCTCTACTAGTGTCAAAGATGCTAAATATATGCACAGGGTTTTTTTAGCCTACTCTACCTCTGCTGTAGAAATTGTGAGTGATGTAAACCATTTTAGAGAAAGATTGTAAATCTGAAATATTCCCAAGCTGTTGATACAATTCACCTCCCACCTTCAACCAGGGCTGACTGCAATAAAATATAACAAAACCCAATTCTGCATTAAAAAACTAGAATCTCTGCATATTTTAGAATGAAGCACAGGCAGTCAGCCCCAGCCTTTGCCAGGTGCAGGCTGAGTGGTCATTACCTTGCTTTAGAGCTTTGCCCTTCCCAGAAGTCAATGCGAAGTACACGGTCAAACCCATGGCCATCATCATCATTGCAATACTAATGCAGACAAATAATTCAGATTTCAACCTCTTCCCTCCATCAAATCAAGCTATTAGTTCTTCATCCAACCTAGTAAGAAAACACTAAGAAGCTGGTAGGTCACTGCAGTTTAGATTTCCTGCAGACAAGCTTGAGGAAGGACATTTCACAGAACTGACATTATGGAAATCATCAGAGGCCACTGGAATGTGTGTGGAAGCAAAACCATCTGACTTTCATACAAACCCAAGCAATCAGGCAGCACTGAACTGTTTTTGTGGAAATAGAATATTATCCATTTATGAATTCCAGATGGGAAGGGACAGCTGTCGTGCTGATGACATCATTCTCCTTGACACTGGAGGATGGAAAGAAACAACTGAGAGTCCCATGTAAAGTATGTCAACAGTGATGACAGCACTGAGCAGAAGAATGTAGGGATATTGGGCAAAACTGTCAGCATAATGATTAAGACAAATAAGGTCAAGTGCACACTAAAATAAAATGGTAGCCACAGGACAGTAGCATAGAAGTTAGTCTGCAAAACATTATCTGTCATACTTTGTGTGCTGAATACAGAAACCAAATATTAGGAATCATTTGTTTACTAGGGGCTTTTATGCAACAAGAAAATTATTTATGATTTTTTTATATTTTCAGAAAGCCGAAAGTTGCCTTTCTTCTGTTGCTATAAATTTTGACAACCTCATCAAGCCTTTTGTAGATTACTTCCGAATTCCTCAACATCAAGTTAATTTCTTCGTGAGGTTTTTTCTTTTTGTGGTTTGTTTTTTAGGTGGTGTTTGTTTTCTGTGGTTTTATTTATTTATTAATTTATTTTGTTAGTTGGTTTGGTTTGGGCTTTTTTTTGTAAAATTTTTTAAGGAAGGAAATTTTTGAAGGAAAAAATTTTAGGACTGAGGAAAGGGAGACATATTTGCAGGCACAAAGAGATTATGGAAACTTATTTTCCCCCAATAGTAAGAGGTTAAAGACTTTAGACAAAGACTTTGCTAGTGAAATGGTCTATTGAACTAAAAATTAAGTGGGATTTTATATGTCATCCTTATCCAATCCTAAAACATTTGGAAATCCTGGGCATGGTAGAATGTAGAAAGATTAATATTTACTGCAGTTCAATTATGAAAACCTTAATAATATTCTAATTACCAAGGAAATTCTCTGAGCAAGAAATCTTGGATAATTTGTCATTTTATAGTTGTATTTCAATGCCTAATTCCCAAAGACAAGTGTGGTGCAAGTGATGATTCAAACAAAACTGCATTTCTATGGAATAAAAAAATGAAAGATAGATAGGGAGAAGAGAAAACTTGGAGAAGATTGCTTTGCTGAACGAATTTTGACTTTGTCACTAAACTTATGTGAGTGGCAGACCTTTAGAGATAAAACAGCGTATGAAGGTACCATCTGCAGGAACTGGGAGGTTGGCGGATGTCTCTTATTGAGCTACAGGCATCAGAAGTGAGGCTGACAGCACTAGATACTGAATTTTAAGGAATATTTTCCTCCTGCAGGCACAGACAAATGGTATCTTGCAAGTGCTGTATTGCAGGAAGGCACCTCAGAATTTCAGGCAATTGTGTTTCTTTCTTTTCTCCTGTCTCAAATCTTCCTATCAGCCTTTAGTTAACTCTCTCCAGAGCTCAAACACTACTGTTTTTAGCCTGGAATTCGCTGTGATTTCTTATGTTATTATCATGCTATTAGAGAAACTGTCAGAAATGTGTCATGACAGTTTGGTGGTTTATCTTCAGTTTATGGCCATTCCAAAGCACAAACAAGAATTTCTGTCTATTTGACAAACATTTCAAGGAATAAACAGTATGTCTATTACATACAAAGCCGGAATAAAGGACACAGATTTTTATACACTTTCAGATAGATTACTGAAGAATTTCCTGCTAAATGCACATAAGTTTTTTAAACAGCCTACAATAATATTAAAACATGCAAGGTAGTAATTTCTTATGCCCATAGTAATTGTAAAGTCTGCCAGAACTCTTCTGTCAAATACTTAATGAGACTTCCTTCAGCTGGAGTACTTCCAGCTTTCAAACCACACAAATTCTTACCAAGCCTCTAGTTTTATCCAATCATCACTCCCATCTTGTTAACTCTGTAAATCTGCTGGTAAAAGTCTTTTGTCAACTTGCCATTGACCTTTCTGTTCTATTCATAGCACTGAACCACAGTTGCAGCTCTGAACTGTATTTCTCACCCACCAGTGCTTCTTGTTCCCTTAAGCCTGCCTGTAACATGCCACGTGGTGATGAGATCTCATCTTAGGGCAATGATGGATGGCTCCAGGCACAACAATGCTTAACTGTTTTTAATATACTGTCAAAATGGTTGTACTGTTGGTATTGTTGGTGCCCCAGCTTAGCTCACCATATAGCTGCTGCCTTCTGGAAGCAAATTATGCCAATCTCTTATCAAGCTCTAGCACAGAGATATGCTGACAAGCCATGGTAGTGTCACAAGTTGCTGATGACAAGTCATTGTAAGCAGTTGCATAATGTGTAAATATATTGGCTGGTAAATCTCTATTATTGCTACATGAGACATCTAGGACAGTACTAGAACATTCATGAGGGAAGATGATTACTATAATCAGAAGAGGAATGATTCCTTCCTTCTTCAGGAATAATTTGTATCATACTTATAGTGATGGTGCTGTGGACTGATTATCCTCTGCTGCCGTGATGGTGTGGTCCTACTGTAATAACCACGTTTCTCCTACATATGCCCTTAGTTGACTCAAGATCATCTGGCTCTGCTCGTTTGTCTGTTTTGACACTGGTATGGAGAGCACTGCTGAGTGTTACTTGTTTTGCATTTCACAATTCATTTGTGGGACAATGAGGGATTCAGAGATCTCTTGTTAAGACCCCTTTCACATGCTATCCAAAGATACACACCAACCACTTAGTCATATCCTGGGTCTGTGCTGGTAAGAAAACTTTATACATGAATGCAAAACATTGTATGTAAATTCAAAAACATCGTATGTAAATGATAAATGTTGCACTTTTCTCTACTGTTTCAGTTTCATGCTTCAGCTGCTGCTCCTGCCCAAGGATAGGAGAAGAGACTATGGTGCCACTGAGTTCAGGGTAAAGGTGAAGCTGGGCCATTTATCAGCTCCCACAGTCACCTCACACTTCCCCTACTGCATGAATTCTCACGTCCCAGAGGCAGATCTCAGTGCTTCAGCTTGTATTGTCCTTACACTTTCTCCCACATATATGACAGTTACCTTTAAGAATACATTTTTCCTAGGATGCAAAAGTTATGAAAGTTTTATTTTTGTACCTTCCAGGACTATGGTGATGGAGAAAAAAGACTAATATAGTCCTTCCTAGCATACACTGAGCCTCAAAACCAGGTGCACACTACTGGCACATAAATACTTTTCTGTTGTTATGTGTGAAAGCTATTTACTAATAGCATCTGCAAGCAAAATATGTTGACTATTGAGGTAGGTTATCCAGGTTATGAGTAAGTCCTGAAATCTATGGGTATACCTAAGAGCACCCCAGGGACTGCCTTCTACATTAGGAGGCTAATAACCGAGAGTTTGAACAGGAAGGACAGCTACTCTTAGAGGACCCAGACCTTGTTATTTGTAAATCACAGTTAAGAAAACAGTTTCATAGAGTACCTGCTTATTTTCTGGGACCATCTGGAATCCCTCAGAACCTGCTGAGATTAAACATATCCCCTTTAGACAGTGGTGTGTGTCAGGTTTCCTGCAGTAATTGACAGAGAACATAAATACAGGGCTGGTTTGTCTGTTAAAAGCATCTTGGTTAAAGCACACCTGCAAGGATAGGACTTTTCAGGCATCTGCCCTGCTTATCCATGCGATGTGTGTGGGCACACTTGGGAAAAGGCATTAGGTAGTGTTCTTTTTCATCTGGTGCTATGGTCACCTGTTAAGTGTTAATTACCTTGCCATTGCCCTCTGTTGTGATATCTCTAGATGCAGATGCTAGCACAATTTTCCTTCCATCTCTTTCCTTCTCCTCCATCTTCTGAGAGAGGGGTTATGACCTCTCACGTGATGACTTTTGAGACAATTTCTGAGGCAGGAGTTTTACTTCCACCTCATCTTCCTCAGACTGCTATTGCTGTCTTTTTATAGGCCTCCTTCCGATTTTTTAACCTAAATCTTGCATAGTTTTCTAGTCTTCCTACAATGTGTCAGGTAGCAATCTATGTCTGTAGCTGTAGATTTGGGAAATGTTGCATATATTCTAGTTGCATGCAATTTCTGTCTCAGAGATAAATAAACTGGTGTCCTCTGGGGAACAGGCCTTTGGTAGGGTGGTACCATTATATTAAAAATGTGGAAGGCTATCAAAGTGTAAATGTGTTCTGTTTGGCTACTGGAAATTCTGAGGATCTCTGTGAATAAGGGGAAATTTGTCTCATGTTGCAGGGCTGATAAACAGCTCTTCAGATAGAGAAGCTTCTGGGTGACAGCTTGGCAGAATGAAGGAGTTCTCTGGAGGGCACTGTGAAGGCTGGGTGCCTCAGAGACATTGTTCCCTGATTGGAGAGAGCACTCCCTCTCATGCCACATTGACAGGTATTCCAAGGAAAATACAGTATGGGCAACAAAAAAATTTTTAAAAAAAGAAATGTAGATTATTTCAACTGTTGATCCTCATAGAAACCATTTTTCTCTGACTGCTTTGTGGCTACCATGAAAGTTGGCAGTAAGAGTTCCCTTGACAGCTGCAGACCTGAAAAGCAAGACCAGCTTTGGGTTTTCAGAAGCCTGACGGGGAGCCACATTATATAAAAAACATTGTATAAAAACTGCATTATATAACAGTTTGGTTAAAGTGAATGAATGCCCCTGTCTCGCCTCTTGATTTTCTTGTTAATTATTCCAGATTGCTGTTTATTCCTAGAAGACTTTGCATCTTGTCCCTGGGCTAATGCAGACTTTGTCTTCTTTGGTCCTGGCATTGTATCTGACTCACACCACATCCCTTGCATTTTTCGCCCCTTAGGACCATAACACTTGCTGTGAGTGAACAAACTATATAGTGAAAGCAAAGGTCTTCTGATGGTTTAGAAAACATTTCTCTATAGCAAAAGCCATAGGATTACAGGGGTTCAAAACTTTCAGGATCCAATGACCCTGCAAAGGCACCTATTTCCCGTGTCTTGCAGCTATCTCCTCAGTCTGCTTAAAATGTATCTATCAATTAAAATTTCCTATATAAGTTCAATTAAAAAAATCCTAACAACCTGCTGAGCACATCTGATAACTACTGCACTCTATATCTAGGTCTTTATAATTGAGTTGCACTGCACTCTGTAGATATGTATTAGTAGAGTATTATTTGCAAAATACATGATTTCCTGCCAGTGCATAGTTTCCTCTTTTAGACTAATGAAAGTCAACTATATCAGTATAGATACAGGGGGTTCTACAAATGCAGACCCAGTGAGATACGTACCGGCAGTTAAATACAAAGGGGGGGAAAAAGATACAAATGTTCTTATATTAATTTTTTGAAAGACCTAATAATTTGAAGTAGGTCTTTTTCTGCTGTTGATTTACTGAAGTTAGATTGTGGAAAGTAGTGAAAATAAAGTCATAGTTCTCTAAGCACTCTTATTTTACTTTGGACTCATATCTCACACTAATACAACTTCCACAGAATCTATGTCTCTTCATGCATAACTTGCTCACTAAAACAACGAATTGTCCTTCAGTACAAGATTTGCGTAGCATTTTCATGGTCAATTGCTTTTGGTATTATTAGTACAAAGATGTCTTAGTGGTGCAGGGTGGTAGTACTCACTGAAAAATGCACTGGTCTTCCTTGTCATTATGCTTTTCCTAGCCATTTTGTTTAGAGCTTAAGAGGAAAGAAGCAGCTAAGTTATGTTCCAGTTCATTCTCCTAGTTCCTCATTTTTTGAGAAAGATAGGGAATAAATACATAAGGAAAGAGAGTGGTGGAAGGTGATGGTAAACTGGTGACAGAAATAATTTGTAACAAAGGGACTATAATACAGTAGAAAATTCATCCTTAGCAGTACAGTGTCCTTCAGCAGTTCTGGATGGACCCAGCTGGGAATAAATGTATTAGAAGAAGGTGAAGGAAGTATGCTTGCTCTTTAAGGTCTACCTGGGTAAATACTTTATTCTTCTGACGAGGATCTTTCTGGTAATGTGCTCCAAAGTGCTTTGATCTTGATCAAATCCCTATAGCAAGGCTGTAGTTCACCACCCTGCCTGCATTATCCTGCATCACTTTTATGATAGATACCATATGGCATATTATAAAAACAGAAAAGCTTTTTCAAATGTGTATTAGGTAGCTTGATCTGAGACGAGTTGGCTGGAGCTAGAATAAAAGCATTTCTTGTCAGAAATATGTGATAGAAAGGGGAGGAGTGTGAAACCCAGAGAGTCTTTTAATAACAAAGAGGGCATCCACTCTAGACAAGCCATTGATTCTTCATTTGTTTTGCACTAAATCAAGACTACTTAGACTAGCATATTAAAAGAAGAGAGAGAAGTTTATCTACAGTCTGAGTTAGGGTTGCTATAAATGCAGGATTCTGAGATTCCATATTTCAACTGAGAAACTCTAGCACTGTTAGACAGTGTGCTGTTAAGAATATGATAGAATTTCTTCAATATATATATTTATAAATACATGTTTTAGGATTTTCCATTTCTTTTTTCTGATTTCTACTACTACCCATAGATATTTACTTTAAAACGAAACTCATACATCTTTTACACCTACCTAGCAGTGAAACCAGTCAAAACAAAGGCTTTGGATCAGTGTGGGATGCATGTGCCCCAAAGGACATGCTTAAGCAGGCAGTTAGCAAAATGAGGCTGCCTTCCAAGCCCCAAAAGACAGACTAAGATGAGGTATCAGATTACACTTGAGACTGGAGGTAGCAAGTACGGGTCTATGAACTCGAGGTGAGATGTTTCCTGTATGAGGTCCAGATGTCTAGAAAGCCAAGCCTAGTGACTTCAAGCTGCTATACTTAGAGCTTCCATTGGTTTTATATATTTGACCTCATGGCAGTCCTTTGGTTATCAGCCTTTTATCATGTGTCTGTCCTGCATTCTGTCATTAGCTGATTACTTCACTTAAATGCTGAAGCATTTAGTGCTCAAGCTAATAATTATTGACTTTTCTATTCAGTTAGTACACTAGGACAGGTAACTTTGAATTCTGTATTTGCATGTTTCTCAGCTAATACTTTCTTCTCCGCGAGACACATTTACTCTGGCTAAGTCAGATCCTGGTATCCCTTGCTGAGTAGTCTGCTTAGCCATATTTGCAGCTAAGCAGTTTTTCAGATTGTGTGAGTGCCTCTCACCTCGTTATTAGTTATAGCACATTTATATCATGGTGAAGGCAGCTAGACTCCTTGGTTTTCAAACCTTCATAGCATTACCTCTTCCGCACACAAGCATACAGGCTCCCAAATCTATTGAAATGTGATGGGTTTAAGAAGCATGACTCTTTTAGACTTCTGAAAATTCAGGCCATAACTGGGTCATAAGCTTTGTATAACTGGGAGCATCACTTTCAGATGTAGCAACCTTTTTGTCTGCAATTTTTTGTCTGCACTGTTATAAAAGTGGACTTATCTTTACTAAGCTCTGACTAGTCCCACACAGAAGTTAATGAAAATTTTGGCCTATAATAATAATAACAAGAATAATAATATTGATGCTAATGACAATAATAAAAAAATAATAATAAATAATAAAAATTAATGCTACTACTAGTACTACTACTAATATAGTGCATTTATTTCCTACTGGAGTGTTCTAACCATCATACAAACCCACACAAAAGATACATGCCTCCCCAGACAGCTATAATATCTGTAGATTTGCCTGTGCAAATCTCAAAACATGTTACTTATATATTAAGTTTACAAATGTAATTTTGTGCATTGAAATAATTAACAATTTCTGCAGGGCTATGAAAATTAAAATGTCTTAGAGCAATATCCAGGTCTTCCTATGAAAGAAACCTGAACCAAACCAGATTTGTATGCAGAGTGTGGGTAAGCCCATTGATATTAATAATGCAAACTTCTTCAATATGAATATACTGTACATAGACAGCTCATTTTCCTGTTCCATTGCTCAGGCCAGTTATCACAAATGCATAAAATGTAAACATGATGTATTATATTTTGGTTAGGATGAACAGTGAGGATTTTATGTTCTATTAGTTTTTTTAATGCAATATCTCTATTGAAGTTGATTTAGCCAGCCCCCTGTGATCTTTATTGGGATCCTGCAAGATTGAAAATGAGTGGATGTCCAGAGCAACAGCAGAAGTGTTTATAATATGCTGATAACTTGCTGTGTTTGAGCCACAGATGGAACCAAATGATTAATTGCATCACAAAAATTCCTCAGACATCAATTTATTAGGCTGGATTGGCATTATCCATACAAGTTAGACCTGGAGCTAGGTTTCAGGAGACCTCAATGTTTAGTTTCAGTGCTAGCTTCACCTTCGCATCAATTTCTTAAATCTCAGCTTTTGACATAAGACAGAATATACACCCAATGCCCCAGTTTTGTGCAGGTCTGTCTCTACATTACTGGAATGTGATTGCATGTTTTTCCACTTGCCAAAGTAATACCCTTATTCCCTGAATTTTACATCTGCCAAAGAGAGTCAGCAGGGTCTGTATGGCTACAAGTGCACCAATACTCATTTAGGAGAAGGGAAGAGGATGTTTTACCTGCTTTCTATTCAGTTCAGGAAAGATTGCTGCATTCTCAAGTACCCCTAAGCACGGGATGGCTTTGCACCATCCCAAAAAACTTGTGCTTGCTTTGCAGATTCACTTAAACCCTCTATTAATTTTTGGAATGGTTTTCTCATACCACAATTGAAATACCAGATTTTGCCCTTTGCTTGAATCCCTGTTGTATCTCCAGCTGAATGGGAGAGAGTTTTATAGATTTAGAAAGCCAAATCTTCTTCCAGGTGTTGTTTTTTCCTGAAGACCTGGAGAACTGCAGATGCATACCAGCAACTGTACTTATATTATGAGTGATGTAAGGAAAGCACTGATGTAGGAAGCTTTACACGACATAGATTTAGTGTATGCTCCAAAGGGCAATGGAATATTTTGATTTTGGCCACCAGGTAAATGTCTTCAACTTTGTTCTCAATTTGCATCTGTGAAATGTAAATTAAAGATCTTCTGTATTTCAGAGTGGTACTCTAAGGAGAAGAGCTTTAAGATATGCAAACAGTATACTACAGTCATCAAACAGTTAAAGCAGGATATTGGAATAGGAGGTCTCCTCTTGCTGATACAGAAGGACGTGATAGCAGGTTTGCATGAGCCACAAAAGAATTTCTGCATACATTGAAAGAGTCTGAGGCCAGGTTGCACCGGGGCTTGGAGCAACTCGGTCTAGTAGAAGATGTCCTGCTCATGGTAGGGGGATTGGAACTAGATGATCTTTAAGGTCCCTTCCAACTCAAGTCATTCTGTGATTCTATGGATGGAAACCTATAATTTCTTCCATCTCATCTTCACTTGTAGGATTTCAACCTCTTAACCAATTTGTAGGTATTTTAACTTATCATACGCAGTCTGGAGAGCATCTTCCTGCCCAGAATAGCTACAAAGATTTGTACATATTATGATATTGCAAAGAGATGTTGTGTGCAATGTCCCTTTTTACGTCTCAGCTGTCAGGGAAACTGAGGTACAAAACTCAGCTATTCTCTCAGGTATTGCCACTAATGCTAAATGTTCTATTATATTTGCTTTATGCCACCAGAGGTCCTATTTAAATCATTGTATATACTTAGACAAAAAGACAGTGATATGAGAAAGCTGGTAAGAACTTAGCTGTTGGGAAAAAGGTATTAAAATAATTACAAACTGCATGTAAATGGATGAGCAGGATACATGTATATTTTTCTGTAGCTCTACCTCTATTTATTCACTAGAAGATTAACTGCTGTTAGCAGAAGAGCAGAATTTAATTGGTCTAATTGTGTAACACAGAATACCAAATCCTCTGTGTGCATGCTGCTGGAATTGAGACTACAGAGTCCATTGACTTGAGCTGGGCCAGAATTTCAACTATTACTCTTAACACTTCTCTCTCTCTCTCTTTTTTTTTTTAAGGATATAAATTGGTCACTTCTGACATCAGTTGGCACAGAAGGTCTTTTTTGGTCAAAATGTAAATTTTAGTGAGTGGAATAATAATAGAAATGAGACCCTTGTCTCTGAAATTAAAGTGCTGGTAAAGCTGAAGCTGCCAGCTTTGTATATTACAGCCTGAAGAGATAATATACTGAATCATTCATTTCCTTTTCCTATTCTTTTTGCTCTCTTCAAAAGCACATTCTGTTTCAAGTAATTTCAGTCCAGTAATGAATATAACACTGACTGACTCACCGTCATACAAGATCTGCTTTGGGATATACTTTATCGCATTTTGTTTCTGTGCAGTCAGAATACTTAGAAAAATGGGAAAAACTAACTTACCATGCGGTGAGCTTATGCTGCTTCTTGATACTTTTAAACTCTTGGGTCTTTGTTTGATGAGAAGCCTACCAGTTGGCTTTCAAGATGACTTGAATTTTGGCTTTTATCCCTCATTACCTTACTAATACTAAGGCTGCGCAAGAAGAATTAGATAGATTTATTGTTCAAATTATTTCTGTCATGATAGGGGGCTGTCTTAGCTCCACTACTATATTTTCATTAATAAATTGCACAGTGGAGTAGAAGGTATCCTTGTTAAATTTTTCAGATGGCATTGTACTGTTGGTATGCCAGAGGACAGGCTTTCAAATCAAAATGGTACCTGCAAACCTGGACATAGCACAGAAGAATGGACCTTGTTGAATAAATGCAAAGAGCTGCACATAGGAAAAATTAATCGCACAAATCTAGACTGGGGAGAAGTGCTTCTTGGTAGCAGGTCTGCATAACTTGGAAAAGGATCAAGGGCTCAAGGTGCATTTTCATATTATTGCATGTTCTGAAAAAATATGCAAGCTGAAATACAGCTCAGGAAATGTGTGACATGATTCTTTTACTCTCCTGAAGCCTGTTAAACTTTAGAGAAGAGGCTTTGTCCAGTTTGAACACTGAAATTCAAGACAAGAGGTAAATCAAATGAACTCATTACAGGAGGATTTGGAATCCTGACGATATAACCCTGGAAGAAAGAAAGGGTGAATATATTAGGGTCTGTCTAAGATGTTGTATTGTGTGTCAGAGTCAAAGGTTTGGTTCTGGGGGGAGGCTACAAGGGTGACTTCTGTGAGAAGCTTCTATCACTTGCTGAGGCACTCATGTACAGGAGTGTTCTGAAGAAGGGTGAGGGACAGTGGCATACAGGGAGGCTTCCTGAGCTGGGGAAGGAAGGAGCTGCGGCTCTTGCAAGACCAGCTAACAAGAGTTACAGCAGGGCCAGGAGTGATGGTGGCCACTGCCCACAAAGGGAAGCTCAGGGCAGTACATGGAGAGACTGCATGGCAGGAGGCATGGAACTAGATGATCTGTAAGGTCAATTCCAAACCAAACCATTCTATGAATCTATGATCTTAAAACAATAGTAGTGAGCTAATGTGCTTTATGAAGACAAATTTATTGGTGAAATCAGTATAATTGGGAGGTTTTTTTATAGGTGGATAAAAGCCAATTTATTGTATATTCTACTGGTGTACAAGATGTAATCCACTTTAGTGGACATTGTGTGCTTGGCCAAGCAAAAGAAAGAGCAATACTGGAAGCTGAGATTAATTTGCACATATGTTAGAGAATTCCAGTGCTATTGCTTTGTTTTGAGAACAACAGATGTGCTGTACTGACTTGATTACTAAATGGACTTATGTTGTTCTTAGAAGATGGGTACAACTGACAAAGAGTACAGGGAAAACAAAAAAAATTACTCAAATTAAATTCTTATATAATAATCTGTATATTCTGACTTCAATAAATGTCTAATATATCTTGAACACCGTCAGAGGTTGATTAGAGTGTGAGGATTCACATATGTTTTGCACTACTGGATCTGCATAGGGTAGATGAATATGTTTTTGAGAGTGAGGGAAATGTACAGGGGAATACAGTTCACTTATCACAGGTAAGAGAATGAGTTGGGAATGATACCTGCACTGATTTGGAAGAAAGCCTGACAGCCTATGGATAGAAACTTTCCTTAGATTAAAAAAAGGTGAATGCTATTGTTTGACTTGCGAGCATTTTTTGTTCATTTCAGAGCATGATTGCATGCAAAAATGTATCCCATTTTGATTCATATTTGTCACATGATTTGTTCCTATAAAAACATTTCCAATTTACATGCACAACTGATGTGAAATAGCAGCCATGAACAGATTTAGAAAGCAATCTCTGAAAATTCATCCAACTAGGTTTGCCCTAGAGTGTTATTGAGAGTAATATGAGAATGCCATGAAAAGTTACAGCCTTATAAAATATAGTGGACTTTACCTTATTCCATATTTATGAGCCATAGTGTCAATACAGCACCATTATGAAGATGAAATGGTACAAACATTCTTAGGATTTGACCCTGACAACATTGATGCAATATTCTACCAGTGATTTTAATCATGTACTTGTGTATGTGCAGAACTGGATCTCTAATCTGTATTTTATGTTGTTAGTCACTAGGTAAAAGCAAACACATGTGAAGGAGAGAAATTTAGCAGGTATAGTGTTAGTCCAAAGGTGTACTGCACTGGAAAGTTTGAAGAAAATTGGTTCAGCTATTTTTGAGTTAGCCAAGTGTTTTTCAGCTGTTAAGAAAATTGTTTCAGCTATTTCATGCTCGGGTAACTCAGTCTTGTTTAAAAACATCAGACCTGGCACACATGCAGTCTTGAAGTAGAAATGCATATTCTGCATTATGAGAAGGAAGCTACCTTTGAAATATTAGAGGTAATAATCATAACACAGTCAGGAAGAGGGTATCATTGCTTCCTATCTTGCTCTGGAAGAGGATTGCAGCAGCATCTGCCCCTCCAAGCCTTGCCCATCTGAAGGCTGCCTATAGCTTCAGTGGATTCTTCCAGTATTTCTTGTGAGCAAATGCAGACCAGGGGAGGATGGATTTCAAAGGTGTGGCTGAACTTGTTTTACTTGACCTGATGTAATATCCTATGACAGTTAAGTGCTGCTGGATGTGATCTATTCATGAAATTAAGAGTTGCACAAGATACCATGGCATATGTGGAACTACATTGTCTTTTGGAGATTAAGACAGTTCTTGAAAGTCTCAAATAGGTCTCAAATCTTCAGCACTGACTGAAGAACCACAGTGCCCTATAGTTCAGGAAAGAAAATACAGTGCCCTATAGTTCAGGAAAGAAAGCTTCAATCAATCAATCAATTAATTGATTAATTCATTCATCTATGTCTTGATTTTTCCCCTGTGTAAGTATCTGCTTAATTAAAGACAATTTTACTTCCCTC
>NW_008658716.1:59972-66524 GCF_000695815.1 Acanthisitta chloris
ACTCACACCATGCATCACATTTTTTTTCTTACCCAAATGCATTTATACACTTAGTATTTTTTATTGATAGTGTATATAAGAATATATTTTTGAGTTTATACACTTTAATTGACAGCTACTACCTTGCAAAACAATTATGTTATGGGCTAAAAGTGTGCACATTGCGCTGAGCCAGAGGTTACTCTGCTCAGAATGTATGCAGGAGGTTTGATAGCATTCTTTTGCTTTCCTGGTCTATGCATGCAAATGAATTTTAGATATTCTGGTGGTGGAGTTATTTACTGAAATCCTCTTCTTAGAAAGGAAGTGAAACAATACATTAATGCAAGGAGAAGGTCAGTTTTAATCCTCACTACTCAAGAAATAGATTTAGGTTTATCACAGGAGTGGTTCCACAGAAAAAAGAAAGGTAAAAAGAGGCCAAAGTTATTTGTTATTTTTCTATTTCTCAACCAGCCTCTAGGTATTTTAAGTTCATGGAATTTATTGAGCCCAATATTATTTGTCTACTTAAAAACAATTAGTGGAGTTTTCACTTGAACCCCTATATGTATAACTAACAAATATTGGGGAATTTCAAAAGAAATGCTTTGGGAATAACCATGTCCATTTGCTGGCTTTGAACATGTTTCCAGCTGATTTCTTTGGATGATCCTAGCTCTTCAAATGGCAGTTTCTTACTGGCACATAGATAGTCGGTTCCAATCTGCCCTCCCAGGACTAACCATGATGTTGTAAACATGTAAGAAGAACAGACTATTCTTCAAAACTACATTATGAGTTAAAAAGTGCTAAATATGTTGTCTTCATAAAATTGAACTTTTTATAGCTATAGATGCACAAACTTAATAATTTATATTTTGAGCATGTGATGGCCAAGACTGTAATGCCATACTCCCTTAAATATGTCCAGACAAAGAAGTGCTGTAGTAATTGTAGGAGTTGAAACTTTAATCTTTCATTTTTGTGCACATAAACCCTTATTTAGGGCCATCTGTACAAGTCATACTCAAATTATTAAAGCACTTAATGTACCACATGTAATGTCAGTGAAGCTTCATATGGCTTTCTGTATTGCACTGCCCACACTGTTAGTCTTATAAATTATTTTCCAGCATCCCACACTTCTCAAAAGGATATGGATACTTTGTGTAAGTGTTTGTACTGTCTTTGGTAGCACACATATCATCTGTCCCAAGGATCTAATTTAAGTGACCAATGCCAGTGGTTTCTTTCAATTGAGAAGAATTTGCTCCCTTTCCAGCAGGTGTGTTGCACAAAAGAATGCCAAAGTATGTGCTCTAGAATATAATGCTAAGAAGTATATCTTTTCAGTTGACTATTTGGGAGGCAAGAGGGGATGCCCATACATAAAACAAGTGGTGTGAAACCCTGCTGTTATTTAAGGAAAATCTTGACGAGTATGGCAGAAGCATAGCTTGGGGTTAGAGGCCCTGTAGCCTCCTGCCCTGAACAAGTACAGGTTTATGACCACTATCAGGAGGACATGTCCATGGTTTCATGGATTAGCAGAAATTCTTGAATTGTCACACTTGATCCAAGGAACTGGTCCTTCACTTGCTCAGAAGACATGAAACATTTTGTGTGGGCTGCCCAAGGGAGGACTAATCTGACTCCCCTGTAAAGAGAATGGATGAAGGGTGACATAAGTATGTATCTGAACAGGTCATTCCCATTCTGCTGCACAGGAAGACATCTCCTTTGTCATTTTGCATCTGAATTTCTCAAACTGAGCTACTTTACTCATTCTGGAGCATATGGGAGTCCTTGAGCAGCCTTGTACTTCAAATGGGAGTAATCATGAAGGAAGATACTAATCAGTGAGAATAAAAGGTATCAGACTGGCCTTAATCAGTATGGTGAGAGCTGGGTAAATAAAAATAACAACAAAAACATTTAGCCTGAGATTTAGCAATGTATAGCTTGTTACAGCATTTTAAAATCACTTGTGTACACTCTTTAGTCAAACACAGCAAAATGTACTCTCTGTGTGGCCTTTTTCTTTTCCTCTTCTCTCTCTACAGTACAGTCTATATACAGCGAATCTGTGTGGTTATGGACAGCTGAGAAAATTTAGTGCAATTTCAGCTTCAATGTTCAAATTGTTTTTCTATAGGCCAAGTAGTTTAAAACAGCTTTACCTCTGGTCCCAGGTGTTGCTGAGGCAGCAAAGTCTCTATGAGCCCCCACAAATCAGCAGGGAAAACTGCTGAAGCAAGAAAAATCTTTAATTGTGCAACTGCAGATAATAACAAAAAAAAAATCAAACAAGCAGATTTTTTCCCAATTAAATGTTTCTGTGTTCCCATGAAGGAACACATGTGAGGTTTTTTGATATTTTTCCATGATACCTGTCTCTTAAGTTGGTTATCTTGGACCTGTGCTGCAGTGAATGGTTACCTCCTTATTAGAAATTACATTGTGGGCAATCTGGGACAGAGTGTGAAATTCCATATGAAAGACATTTTAAATGTCAATTAAATACTTCAAATTTGTGTAGCCACTTAATTACACCAAGACCATTTTCTGGCCCAGAAGTGTCCAGATCATAACCTGTCATCACAAGATGTAATTGGCATCAGTGAAGACTCCTGAACGATGACAATTCAGCGAAGGGTCCCTACAGGGTGGAGACTGGGAGCAAAGGAGAGATATAGAGAAAGATGTGTCACAAGTGCTGTCTCTGCATTGCTCATTTTAGAAAGAATGAGGAAAGCTCAGTTTCTTTGACTTTTAATCTAGTAGTTTATATGAACAATGGATTCACTTCTCTCATTTTCAAGAACAATTTTCCAGAAAATATATGCAATATTGTCTTTTTTTTATCATGTCCCATAGCCTTTCCACCAAATATACATGATGCAAAGCAGTACCATGTCTGCTCTCTTTACTTTTCCCAGGACAATAAGAATCCAGTTGAAGTAGGCAGCAGCAATGAAGGAGATTTCACTGTGGTCCAGAACTGCTGGTCAATTCTACAAGACAGCCCTTCATTTTTCTGATTTAGGATGTCATGCTGGAGGTGGTCACCTTCATCAGGGACTTTAGTTCAGGTCTGGAGACAAGGAACTGGCTAGAAAACCATGTCTTGAACTTAAAATACTGGCCTCTAGCCATGCATCAGGAAAAGTAACAAACACCCTCTTTCTTCCTCCTTCCCTTCCACCCCTCAGTTCTTCTGCCCAAGTAGAGGCACATGAGAAAATGCTTTAACTAGCTTCACCTTTTCTGGTTTTCTTGTGATCATTTCTAATTTCTAAATTAGGTAGTAATGTATAGGTTTAAAGGCCTTAATGAGGATTCTGCCAGCAGAGCAGATCTTTAAGATGTAACCCTGGTCTGAAAATGTTACCCACTAAACCTGTTTCAGACAAAACATAGCAATATATTAAACAGCAGGGGGAATAAAACTAATTGTCGTTAGGTCATGTAGATGAATTAGTGCACTCTCTGATGGCACAGAAACTCTTGAAAGTCAACTAAAAGAAAATTAATTAGTAGTGTAATTTATTGAAAGTATTTTTTGAATAAGAGTATGTTTCTGAAGGTAGTGAAAGTGCTTTTAAAATGCTTTGATATATTGATTGGTAATTTGTCATCTGCATATTGTTATTTAATATTGCTGGTTGAGTTAGTGTTTTTCCTGAGTATGAATATTTAATGGTCTTGTATAGTGATCATTATGTTATTTTAAGCTTAATAAATTGTACAGCCCTCTCAAACCTTTCATAGAGGTGTTTTTTTTTATGCAAACATAACAAAAATAAAGTACTGTCTAGCTGCTACCCAATCTTGGTATCACTGTAATTGGGTTTATGATGGACATTTCTTAAGAAATGGGTAACTTTTCAGAGATGAAGAAAGCTTCTGGGCAGCCAAAAAGGGAGGTCCATCAGCACCAAATGGTGTGTAAAGAGAGAAAGGTGATGGGGTGACACCTAGTCTCAGCTGTTCCAAGAGTATTTTGTAGTTACATCAGCTGCTTCAATTTCTGTGCATGATAATGAGGGAGGTTTCTAAAGGTAAAGTGAACAGTTGGCATATAGTCAAATAGTTATAAGTGGGCCGTAGATACTGTTTGGTTGGAAATCAGAGAACACTTTTTTACCATCTGAAGAGTGGCTGAAGAGTTTTGATAGGCTTCACCCAGCAAGTAGTCTTGAGTAGCTGTTCAATAAATTAGATTTTATTCATAATAAATGCATTAGAATTATTTGTAAGGATCAGAGACCTTGTAAACAAGTAGATTTTTTTAATTGGAACCAGAGTCTGCTTTGTTTTCCTTACACTTCAGAAACACTGAAAGAAGCCATGAAAATCTGTAAGCTGCATGAGAGGAGTACATTCTTTTTCTGTTTTTACAGAACTTTGCCCATTGATATCTTGGTGTGTGACAGGAACACTCATAATAAGCATTAATCATAATTAGTAGATATTTTTATAGACAATGAACTTAGTTTTTGTGATGTCTTTTTCATGATGATTTAAAATTGTAGCACTTGATACTGTTGCCATCTCTGTGAAAAAATTTATTTAACTCATATTAAGAAATCAGTTGATTAAATTTTTTTTGAAAAGTGCTGTCAAATATGTTCTAAGCACAGACCCTTTGAAAGACAAGTGGCTTCTTAAGAGGAAATTATGTTGCTAGGAGACCATAACCATAAACTTTCCAGATAAAATAATTTTTATTTTAAATAAGAAATGTTGATTAATGAACATTCTTAACAGGCAAAGAACAAAGCTATCACAACTATCTCTATCATAATAAAGACCAGTTGAAGTATTCAATGGATATTTTAAGAAGAAATTATAAAGAGGAGGTCTTCAAGGGAAGTCTAACGAAAGCTAGAGAACCAAGGAGTCCAGAGCACACTGGTATAACAAAAGTGCCCAAGTATCAATAGGGAATATTAAATCTCACATTTGAAATTTTAAAACTTCTCTCTATCAGCAATGAAAACCAGATTTAGATTGTGAAAGAGAGAATCTCTCATCTGAATTTTCCAAACAGAAAGGTTTGTATGAATTAAATGGTCTCCTGATATTTCTTTTGGGCCTGCTCATCTGGGATTTTGCAGATTTCTGAAACTTCTTGTGCTGCTCATCAGTGAAGGATAAATATTGGGCTAGAGGGTCTTTGGCTTTGATCTACTGTGGAAATTCCTGAGTGTGTCAGCAATAACTACCTATGTACAAACTTAGAAATGTTTACATATAAATAATTCCAGCCTCATAAAGTATTAGCTGATAGTAACTGAGAGTCCAGTATCGATCATCTTAGTTTCACTGAGTAGCACTTTATCCCACAAAGACTACTGAGGTCTCAGAAGGTTTCTTTTGAAAAAAACCAGCCCAAGTACAGGCATTAAAATCTGGCCCCACTGGCTCAATATTTATCTAGTTGCTTAATCCCACAGGTCTTGATCCAGTTTACGACTGCTGAAAATTGACTCAGGACTAGACTAATTAATAAGTTCATAATAGTATCAAAGAGCAAGAAATCTTTAAAATGGCTATTTCTGCAAGTAAATCAAATTGCTTTCTGAGAACTAGCAACATGAAACAAAATGCAGACCTCTTCAAAGGGAGTTACATTGCTTTCAGCTGTAAAACTTTGTGACTGTGTTTTCTGTAGACGACCACAAAGGAAATCTTCAGAAAAGGATATTCTCAGCAGGTAAACTTTGGTTTTTTGAACTACTGAAAGCTCCTGGTTAGGTAGAGCATATCCAAGAACAGAGGCAGAGGAAGAGAAGATAGGTATTATTAGGAATACTGTATATATAGCCACCTGTGCAAAAAGCAGGACATGGCAACTCAACTAGGAATATCCTGAAGCATCAGAAAGAAGATGTTTCAACTTCATACATTCTCAATAGCTTTTATTAATAAGGTTTTATTGGGAGGCATCTCCCTGGCAATTTGCACCTAGTCATCCTCTATCAGCTGAGTCAGTCAAGCTACAAACTTACAAATGAAGATGTGAAAGGCAACTGTGAGACCAGAGTGTTTCCCTGACGCAGGTTGAAACGTGCCAGTGGAGAGGGACAGTGCTTGGAAATGTTTTGCTGAAAGCTGAGTACTGATCCCCAGCTAACCACAGACCTACTCCATATTGTTTATTTGCAGTTAGGATAGGAAAACCCAGAAATCATAGAGTCATAGAATGTTGAGGGTTGGAAGGGGCCTTAAATATCATCTAGTTTCACCCCCATCCACTGCCATGGGCAGGGACACCTCCCATTAGACCAGGCATTATCCAACCTGACCTGACCTTGAACCAGGGTTGAGGCATCCACAATCTCTCTGGGCAATCTGTTCCAGTATCTCACCAACCTCATAATAAAGAATTTCTTCCTATCCTAAATCCTAAATTTCCCCTCTTTCAATTTATACCCATTAGTCCTTGTCCTATCACTACAGTTCCTTATGAAGAGTCTTTATCCAGCTTTCCTGTAGGCCTTCTTCAGATACTGGAAGATTTCTATGAGGTCTCCATGCACCCTTCTCTTCTCCAGGCTAAACAGC
>NW_008658716.1:67146-87811 GCF_000695815.1 Acanthisitta chloris
AGCCACCTGTGCAAAAAGCAGGACATGGCAACTCAACTAGGAATATCCTGAAGCATCAGAAAGAAGATGTTTCAACTTCATACATTCTCAATAGCTTTTATTAATAAGGTTTTATTGGGAGGCATCTCCCTGGCAATTTGCACCTAGTCATCCTCTATCAGCTGAGTCAGTCAAGCTACAAACTTACAAATGAAGATGTGAAAGGCAACTGTGAGACCAGAGTGTTTCCCTGACGCAGGTTGAAACGTGCCAGTGGAGAGGGACAGTGCTTGGAAATGTTTTGCTGAAAGCTGAGTACTGATCCCCAGCTAACCACAGACCTACTCCATATTGTTTATTTGCAGTTAGGATAGGAAAACCCAGAAATCATAGAGTCATAGAATGTTGAGGGTTGGAAGGGGCCTTAAATATCATCTAGTTTCACCCCCATCCACTGCCATGGGCAGGGACACCTCCCATTAGACCAGGCATTATCCAACCTGACCTTGAACACTGCCAGGGTTGAGGCATCCACAATCTCTCTGGGCAATCTGTTCCAGTATCTCACCAACCTCATAATAAAGAATTTCTTCCTAATATCCATCCTAAATTTCCCCTCTTTCAATTTATACCCATTAGTCCTTGTCCTATCACTACAGTTCCTTATGAAGAGTCTTTATCCAGCTTTCCTGTAGGCCTTCTTCAGATACTGGAAGATTTCTATGAGGTCTCCATGCACCCTTCTCTTCTCCAGGCTAAACAGCCCCAACATTCTCAGCCTGTCTTTGTAGGGAAGGTGCTTCCATCCTCTTGTCAACTTCATGGCCCTCCTCTGGACTTGCTCCAACAGTTCCATGTCCTTCTCATCTTGTAGACAGCAGAACTGTATGCAGTACTCTAGGGGGGTCTCACAAGAGCAGAGTAGAGGGGGACAATCACCTCCTTTGATCTGCTGGCCATACTCCTTTTGATGCAGTCCAAGATTTGGTTGGCATTCTGGGCTGTGAACATGCACCGCCAGCTCCTGTTGAGTTTTTCATCATCCATCACCCCCAAGTCTTTCTCCGTGGGGCCACTCTCAGTGACTTCTCCACCCAGCCTATAGATGTGCCTGGAATTGCCATTGCCCAGGCGTAGGACCTTGCACTTCATTTTGTTGAACTTCATGAGGTTGGCATCAGCCCACCTGTCAAGCCTGTCATGGTCCCTCTGGATGGCATCTCTTCCCTCCAGTGTGTTGACTGCACCACACAGCTTGGTGTCATCAGTGAGCTTGATGAGGGTACACTCAATCCCACTGTTCATGTCACTGATGAAAACAATGCCGGTCCCAGCACCAACCCCTGAGATACACCACTCGTCAAGTGGTCTCCAAGTGGACAATGAACCTTTGACCACAACTCTGCATGCTTCCATCCTGTCAGTTTTGTATCCACCGAGTGATCCATCCATGCATCAAACCCCCATCTCTCCAATTTAGAGACGAGGATGTTGTGCAGGACAGTGTCAAACACTTTGCATAATTCCAGGTAGATGCTGTAAATTATGCTGCTCTAATCCAGCAATGCTGCAGGCCCATCACAGAAGGTCACCAAATTTGTCAGGCATGATTTCTCCTTCATAAAGCCACATTGACTGTTATCCATTACCTCTTTGTTTTCCATATGTCTTAGCATAGTTTCCAGGAGAGTCTGCTCCATGATCTTGCCTGGTGCAGAGGTGAGACTGACTGATCTATAGTTCCCTGGGTCTTCCACTTTCCCCTTTTTAAAAGTAAGGGAGTATATTTCTCCTTTTCCCATCCTTAGAAATTTCACATGACTGTCATGATTTTTCAAAAATGATGGATAATGGTTTAGCAACTTTGTCTGCCAGCTCCCTGAGGACCCACAGATGAATCTTATCAGGTCCCATGGACTTGTATATATTCAGATTCCTTAGATGGTTTTGACCTGATCCTCTTTGACAGTGGGTTTAGGGTCTTAATTCTCCTGGTCGCTGCATTTGCCTTTTCCATCTTGGGTAGTGTGGCTAGAGCACTTGCCATTGAAGACTGTGGTATAGAAATAATTGAGAAGCTCAGCGTTCTCTTTGTCCAGGGTAGTCAGGCCACCTGTTTCCTTCTGGCAAGGGCCCACCTTATCCCTAGTTGTTCTTTTGCTTGCACCATGTCTATAGAAGCCCTTCCTGTAATCCTTGATATCCCTGTGTAGACTCAATTCTAACTGGGCCTCAGCTTCCCTAATCTTATCCCTAGCTTCCCATACAATTTCCCTGTATTCCTCCCAGGCCACCTGTCCTCATTTCCACCTTCTGAAAACTTTACTTTATTTGCTCTGAGCTTGCTCAGCAGCTCCTTATCCATCCATGGAGGCCTTCTGGCATTTTTGCCTGATTTTCCTCTTGTCAGGATGCATAACTCCTGAGCTTGGAGGAAGTGATCCTTGAATATCAACCAGAATTCTTGGGCCTCTCTGTTGCAATTCTCCTCAAAATTTGAGGAAAACTTCCTCACCTTTGTCTCAGAAGGGATTTTGTGTATATTTCTGCTAAAGTTTAAGTATGTGTGGTTTGGAAGGCTTACCTTTGAATACACATAATACCAACAAGATGTAGGAGGCTGTTATTAATAGAAGATTTACTGTTTGATAGTGTTTGTTTAATGTACAGATACTGCTTACTGTGTTTCAGACTGGAAACAAGGTTTTAGGGACATCTTAAATATTTGTTTTACTGAAGCTAATACTTTCTTTTCTCAGAATTATTAACATGTCCTTATCAGAAATTTGCAAGAAATAATTCTTTATAATGCTTTGAAAATTTCTGACTATATGAAAGTCTGGCTTGTGATCCTACAAAGAGTTAATTGCAAATGCTAGACTACAGAGAGTAAAGCAGAATTTATCTGTCCCTGAGTATATAATGCCTACATTCTGTTATATTTGTATTTCAAAAATTTCGAGCTTTGCTTTTTATGGAAACCAGTGAGAAAATTATGCTGTTCATCAAGCAAAAATTAAAAAGAGATTCAGGATTTTCTATTTGTTCTGTGTTATAAAAAAAGGAGTAAGAAGTATAATTCTTACTCTGACAGAGAGGCCTTGGTGCTTTACACAAGAACAGGATCATGTTGATCCACAACAGATTTTTCAAAAAGGACAACTAGGCATCCAAATGCCTATTAGCCCTGCATAAAAGAAGCTTAGCAGCTTCAACCAATTGTTTCCCACAAGGTGAAAAACACTCAAACAAGTTGGGAATGAGAGCTAAATCAGATTGCTGATTGATAAGGATTCTTCCCAAGGCTAATAACAAAGGCTTACTGCAGACAAGCAGCGGATTAAGGATCTTAAACCTCTATGGCTAGCACTAAGGGATCTGGCATGGTAATTCTGCAATCTGTAGCTCTTTCGGTAGCTGTCAAATATAGTGATGGAGAAAGCACACAGGCATGAAAGGTAAATGAGGTATTTTCTCCTGCACTGTAAGTGAGGTTTGGTCCCTGTGGAAGGGGTTTCTGAGGGTGAAGAACAAAAATCCACTGGTTAAGGTAGTAGAGAAGACCACGATGAGCATGAGAGGAGAAGAGGCAGCCTGGGAGCATCATAGATTCATAGATTGTTGAGGGGTTGGAATGGACCTTGTAGATCATCTAGTCCCAACTCTCCCTGCCCATCCCCTCCCACTTCACTTTGCTGAAGTAAGAATGGGGAGTGTGGTTACCTTCTGGAGTACTTGGCTGTAAAATGTGTTTAGCTTCTATTTGGAGGATTAATGGATCCCTGCATAAACTACATATGAAACTGATCTGGGCTGAGTGTTTGAGGGATGATCATTTATTTTATAGCTGTGTGTTGCCTGATGCATCGTGACTGCACTGCTCTGGGCTCTGTAAGGCAGCTGTTTCTGGAGTAAAGTCGAATGCATACTATAAAACTTGCTTTTCACAAACATTCAAAGGAAATGGAATTTTCAATGGACTTATGTGATACATCTTCATTTTGGCTTCATTATTTAGGAGATATTTTGCATGACTTGTAGCTTCTATGTGATAGCGTTTTTCAAATCCAGTTACAATTATTAGAAATAATCTACAATGAAGGGCATATAAAAATGATTGATTGTGACTGGCTACTCTTTTAAAAGAACCAAGTATTTTGATAGCCAATGAAAGAGAATAAAAGGCAGTTATTGGCCCTGTACTTTTCTGCATGACCTCTGTCTGAAGACCATCACCTTCATTCTAATACTTTGATTTGTGTTTCAAATAAATTATTCAATAATTTCAAGCAGAGAAAGCTCTCTGTCTCTTTTGGAGTGTGACTTCTTTTTTTTCCACCCAACTGAGTTGCAACTAAATGCTTCACTGTGCTCTGAACCAACTTTGCAATTTACTTCTGAATTTCTAATGCTTTCACCACATGTAATGTCTTTCAGTGGCAACAGAGGTGGTCCTGCGACTCACGTAGTCTTCTGCTTCCTTCTTTAAGGCAGTGGCAGATAAAAAGGAGAAGAGTAAAAAGTTATTCAGAGGTGAGAGAAGGGCAGCATAGATTAAGAAATAAAATGCTCACAAAGCAAATCCCACAGCCCCAATTAATTGAATAGTTAAAATATCTCAGCTTCCATTTGTAAGTCCCAAAATACAGCCTTTTGTGATGGCTTTATTTTTTGCTTCTACAGACTTCTGCTAAGCTTGCAAGTCTGCAAGCTGCTAGAAAGCTCTGAAAATAAGTGAGCTCTGTTCACCCCTATGGATTTCTCCAAGATACCACAAACTTGCCATTTTATTCTGCATATAAACTGTAAGTGCAATGGGGCTGAAATTGGTGTCTTAGACCTTTCAGATTTTCCTGTATCAAGGAACACAACAAAGAAGATACCTGTCTGCAATGGTATCCGATTTGTCCTCTGCCTGTCACTTGTAAAGTAGCAATGGTGGAATAGTGACTTTCTCTTGAGAAATTCTCTGGGCTCCTTCCCTGTGGGAAGTAGCACAGTATTGTGATGCAGATTTCCTGCCAAATCTCACAAATCCCTCACTGTGGGGATTTCTCTTTTCAGTCGTCTATCCTCCTGTCTGTAGAGCACTCACATTCAATACAGAAGGCTTATCACTTCCTTTTTAGAACTATAAGAACCAACATCACAGCCTGCAAAAACCCACCTGGTGAGCAAGATGTCATTTATTCAATTTTTGAATCTCAGTGAGCACTGCTCTAGAGAGAAAGAGCCTCTGATAAGTTATTTGCAGTTTCTTTTAAAATATGCCTACCTCAACTGAGTTTCAAGAGACTCCTGCTTTTATGCACTGGCAGATAGAACATAATTATATTTGTTGCTAAGTGGATAACTGTGATGTCCGATATTTAATTAGTACCACCTGTCTAACAGGATACATGCACAACTGCAACTGTAAGTTATGTCAGTGCCTTTCAGACATAAAGAAGGGAAAACCAGGCATAGCGGTTAGGGAGACTGTGCTGGTTTTTGCTGGGACAGAGCTACCTTTCTTCATGGTGGCTAATATGAGGCTATATTTAGGATTTGTGCAGAACACAGGGTTGATAATATGGGTATGTTTTTGTTATTGCTGAGCAGAGTTTACAGAGAGCCAGGCCTTTGCTGCTTTCTGTACAGCCATGATGCCATGGAAGTTGGGGGTGCATGGGGGCTTAGGAGGAGACACAGCTGGGACAGGTGACCCCAACTGACCAAAGGGCTATTCCATACTATATGACATGCTCAGTGGGAGGAAGAAGGAGGAAGGGGATGGGAGGGACACACATGGGATGTTTGGAGTGATAGTGTTTGTCTTCCCAAGTAACTGTTATATGTGACGGGGCCCTGTGCTCCTGGAGATTGCTGAACACCTCCTGCCCATGGGAAGCAGTGAATTAATTTCTTGCTTTGCTTTGCTTGTGTGTGTGCCTCTTGCTTTCCCTATTAAACTGTCTTTACTTCAACCCATGAGTCTTTCTAGCTTTTACCCTTCCAATTCTCTCCCCCATCCCGCTGTTGGGGAAGTGAGCAGGCAGCTGCATGGTGTTTGGTTGCTGGCTGGGGTTAAACCATGACAGACACACGGATTCATGGGTTGACTGTAGATTGAAAGGTGATTCAAACTCATTGTTCAAATTAACACCAAACTAGAGCACAGGGAACTTGACATTCATTGAATACACTCAAGATTCTCATCTGTGACTTGTGCTTTGCACTAGGTTTCACCCTGACAGTGATGCTGCACGGGTATGTGCACAGACTTGGGTGTTCAGAAGTGCTCTATATCCATAATTCAGACAGAGGCAAAAACTATCATTGAGATATACATTTGGCCTGAGTTGCTCTGTTGCTGCAAATAGGCAAGATTGCAGGAATAGTTGCATAATTGTGAAAACAGAACTGCAAGAGCCTGAGTGTTCTGAGGCTTTGCAATAATATGACATTGAACAATGTAAGTGGTTAAGTAAATGTAAGCTAAAAATACACCAATAAAAATGCATTTATATCCTTTCATACCCAGGGGATACATGTATAATTTTAGTTAGAATCAGCCCTTTTTTCAACTGAGGGACAAAACTGACACAAATGAACAGAACACAAAATGGCTGATTGTTAATGAACATAGAATATTTTACTAATAGCCAATAATATGTACTTCATAATGTAATTATGCCAGTTGCAGTTTGACCTAGATGCTAAAGATAGACATAAGTATGTGGATAAGCTCTTTGCAGGCCCCAAATGTCCAGGATGTAGACCTTATAATTCACCAGGCAAGCAACAGTGATATGAAGGTCTCATAGTATGATAGTGCCCTGATTCAGCAAAGACTCAGGATATTTCCTGATAGATTACTGTCATTTGCTAATATCTGTGCAACACCCAGGTAGAGTCTACTGTCGGGATGTTTCAGCTCCACCTGGCACATGCTGCAGTTTAAAAAGAAAATGATCTGCCAGTAGTAATAAGACTGTCATAAATCTGGCAGTCTTAAGCCTAGTGTTCTATTCTCTGGCTTCTGAAGCTTGCCTAATCATCAGTTTGAACACTTAGAGAAGTACTAATATACTATGTTATTACAGGTGGGTCTCTGTTTAAATGGGCCTAGATAATATGGAAGCAGTGTTTTAGTTCTGATTAGGGCCTGAATTTATTTTACAGGCATTTCGGGCACTTAAGCAAGATTCCTTATTTCAGAAAATATGTAATTTTTACTCAACTTCATTTCCCTTCCCCTTTCTAATTATTATAACTTAATTTAAAATTAATGATTTAGCTCTTTTTTTATTTTTTTGAGGGAGTGTGGTGTGTTGCAGGTTTTGAAATTAATTTTTAATTATTACTTTTGGATTTTTTCCATGGTCCCTATAACTATGTTAAAAACATTTTCAAAGAGCTTGTAACTGAATTTTGGATATGAGAACTGAAAGTGGAATGCTGAGGGCAACACTATTGTTTTATTTGTGATGTCTTCAATCTAGCATTATGGTCTAGCTTCATTTTTACTTTGAAGACTATTAGAAATCTCCCTTTGACAGTTTATACTGTCTGCTGCAGTCCAACCTTTTCTAACAGTGAAGGAAGATAACTGTTGAGCTACTTGACCTTTCTGGCAATGGTCTGGTAGAAGATTATAATAATCTTTCAGCCTCCAACAGTGATAAGCTAGTATCCAGGCAGTGTTTAGCGCTGTAATATTTATGAATGATGTGTGACTAAATTTTGTCTAGGAGAGAAACTAACATATTTCTCATCTAAAACATGTACTCACATGAGATGAATATGTAATTATAATTATTTTCAAACCAAAGGGGCCCTTTCTTTTTTTTGTTTTTTAATTGTACTTTTGCCGAGAAAGTATGGACTGGGTGATACTTAAGATCCCCTTCCAACCTGTTATTCTATGATTCTCTGATTCTTTGAGAGCTGTTCTTGAACCAGAGAATAACTGACACTGGAAGACATCACTGGAGGTAAGGCACTGAGGCAGGTTAATCTTGTTTGCTCAAGCTTTCAGCTCCAAACACAATATAACTACCCATTACTTACCAAACTCTTTTGTACCTATTTCTTCATTTGCTACTTCACAAGTTCATCTATCAGCCAAAAGTCTATTTTAAATTTCTTTTTTTCTTAATGTGTTTATGTGTGTGTATGTTGGGAGATAAAGTGTGTCCATATGCTGTAACCTTCTGATAGAGCGAATATTATTTTGGAGGAAATAAAGAACTACTTCCACTTAAAAATGTCTTAATTTATTCTTAAATCCTTCTTAGCTGTAATACTTTTATAGTGTGTCAACAGGTGCCCCTCTGCTGAAATGTTAATTATGAATTTATTCCATGAAAATAAGAACTTCAGACTAAGAAAATCATGGCGAATTTGAATATGTACAAGACTCCATCATGAATAGAGCAGCCTTGTGAATAAGATTTTCTCCATGAGTGAGATGCTGGAATAGCTAGCTTTAATTTGCTTGAGTTAAAATATAATTAAAGCAGTGCACAGAGTTATGATCTCTCACTTTTTTATGAACTTAAACTTTGACTGAATTAATTTTTCTGATTTTAAATAAACATATTTATAGAGAGATATATGTACAGCCTGATTCAAAACTTTCTGAAATCTGAAAGACTTCTATGGATTGCAGTGAGGCCCGGAGAAGTGTAGCTGCCATAATCCTGCAAGACAGGGAACCTCTTGAGGACTGCCATAAAATGTCAGAGACCATACTGGCAGTTCAGTTTAGACAATTTAAACAACTTAGACAGCCCCAAGCATTGTTTAGAAGGTGCCCTGCATTTTTCACACTGATTCTCTCCTTCTTGCATTTGTAAGTTAAACAGATCATATCCAATATCACCTTCTTGACAGTCTCATGCACTCACAGGGAGTATTGGAAGCCTTGGCAAGGGCTAAAACTTGGAATCCTGAAAATACAGAACTGGAAATGCTTTCTTGGTCTTCAAATGCAGCTCACTGACATTATGGACACAGAGTCATATATTTACTTTCTTAAATTTTTCAAACAGTATATTAATAGTAGTTGCACTTTTTATCCCTGGTACTTTACCTGGAAGATGATTTCAGAATTTTCTTTGTTCTGCATCTTACTGCAGTAACAGCCAGATTATGACCATTTATTACTGTCTAAACATTCTCCTTGAATTTAAATAACTCCTTTATCTCCCATATTTGTACACTGACTTACATACAGGCACCAATCACATCATTTGTTTTACAAGGTGAATTCTTGTTGTGTCTGAAAAGCTCTCAGTTCTCCTCAATGGATATTACATTTCATATCTTTCTTGAAAATAAATGACCAGAACTGTACACATTATTACAAATTAAGTCTCATCAGGGCTTAGTAGAGTAGAAATTATGCCTTTCTATCTCAGCTGGAAACACCTTGACTGATGGCGGCATTTGAGTTTTTCCATGCTTGCCATCCCTTGCCAGCTTACAGGCATCCTGTCATCAGCTTGTACACCTGTATGTCTCTCTTCCCAGTCAATTTTAATGGACAAGTTCCTAGTCAATAGCAGAAATTCTCATTCATAGTCCCTGGTGACCTTACTCTTTTTATTTAAGTTTAATTTAACTTAATTATGCTCACTCCCATCCTCAGGGCCATGCAGTTTTTTCAGTGAAATACCCTAATCCTCTTCAGTATTGACAATGCCTTTCAGCTTTTCATCTAAAGAATACTTTTAATCCAAGGTTATTTACACAAAAAAAATTAACAAGATTGATCCAAGGCCAACCATTTTTTACCTCTCATCAGACTAGATTTTTTCCCTTTAAAGACTTCTTTGCTAGCCAATTCTTTGCTCACCTCACAGTTACATTAGTAATTCCCATCTTCCTAGCCACAGAATCACAAAATATTTGAATATCCAGAGTTGGAAGGGACCCACAGGAGTCATCAAGGTCCAGCTCCTGGACATTAATGACCCCATAATTAATACTTCTTCATATGGCATTATATTTACTGCATTTATCACATTTGCATATGACACCAGTATTTAATGAAAACTATGAAAACTAATGCCTTTTCTTTGTTTAGGTGACTTAGACAAAGCAGTATGGGTGACCTAGCCTGGTTGGATCTTTCTTGAACACAGAATGCATATTATCTTAGTTTTTTACAACTTCAGTTATATTGGCCTTGAAAATGCATATTGCATAATTTCATGACTTTGAGATTAAGTTGGATATCTTGTTCTATAAAGTTGGAGGTCCTAAATCTCATGTTGCATGTTCAATAAATACCTCTGTTACAGTACTTTGGTGTCATATGCCAGTGTTTTGATATTTTGTGGGTCCACAGTAATTCAGCAAACAAAACCTGTTTCCTCAATGCCTCTTCTGAGATACAAAAGTAAAAACAAGGCCTTGAAAAGAAGCATTACTGTAAGACTTAAAAGATTTTGGAAGTAAAAGACAAAATTAAAACTTTGAAAAATGTTTTCTATACTACAGCAGCAGTAGTTAATTTCTCAGAACATTGGTAATGAGGATTCTGCCTAAATGTTTATTCTTTGGAAGCAATCTATGTATGCTTTTTAAGAAGAGATGGGCATCCTTCATTACCAAACACTGAACAGGATTGGACCAATAGTGAATAAAGTATAGTTCCACTGAAGGTAATTGTTTCTGTCAGGCTCCTTAACCATTGCTGAAACTCAACATTTTTTATTGCATGGAAATTGTTTTTTGCATGGAAAATAACCAGAAAGGTTGATATTATAAAGAAAAGCAGTGAACTTCATCATGATAAAACTAAGTTATAATTCTGTGCTTAATGCATTTAATTTCAGACAGCTTTCCAAAATAAAGATGGTCATATGTTCCCAGAGTGTTATTATGCCTGAGTGTCCTGGAATACACAGTGTCTCTTTAACAGTTGCACAGCCAAAATTCATTGTTATTGGTTCTACTTTTTAATTTGCAAATGCAATTTTAAAACCTTTGAAAAATGACACAACAAATTTCAATACCTGAAAAAAACAATAGGATTTGCACTGGCAGATACTTTGCAATAAATCAGACTGCATAGACACAGGGGAAAAAATACTCTCATCGTCATTAATTCGTCTTTCTCTTTTCTCTTTCTTTTATTTAAATATTTTTACTTTTTCAAAAATACCCTCAATTACAATATAAACTGAATAAGGATGTAAAAGGTTGGTTCAGAAGCTGGGTTATCAATTTAATACAGAAAGCAATAGTAAAAGCAAATAGATTAAATGTATATGACCTTCACATTGGATTAGCAACCAATGTAGTATATTTGCAAAATATTTTGCATTGTACTCAGTAACACAATAAGGTATTTTTTCTTATTACAATAAAAAAACTCCATTAGTGTAATACAAATGTTCATTCTAGCCTGCCTTATCAGGGATTTCCATGCTGTATTTCTAGCCTGGTCTCCTGCTTAGTGGTCTGGCTTACATAATGGTATAAGTGTAATATGGAGTATGTTTTTTGAAATGAGAAGCACTAAGGTAATGGAGGAATAAGGGAATGAAAACAAAACAGAGAAGAAAGGGAAACTGGAAAAAAATGAGAGAAGGGAGAAGAAAGAGAGACGGGCTATGTCAAAGTAGGAAAGTAAATAGAAGCACGCTAAAAAATAAGGAACAAAGTAGAATGATTAACGGCTAAAGAGAAGCTTATTAATTTATTATGCCCAAATTTGATGTTAAGATCCAATTTTCAGTTCTGGCTGAACAGATTTCAGCTCAGGTATTGATATGTTATATGTTCATGAAGATAGCCTTTCCTTACAGTTTCAGAAACTTGCTTCTTGGAAAAATCCTTACAGAAGGAAATTAAATCTAGTGTAACATTAAGTACTGGAACTTAAATTTAAGTGCTGACAAGTCAGATTTGTTAACATGAAGTTTAAAACTAAATGGAAACCATGTGATACTTTGCTTATGCTTTTGGCTGTTCAAATAAGAAAGCTAATATATTTATGCTAATACAGCCTGACTATTTCAGTTATGATTTGGGATTATTTTATTCTCACTGAGTAGTACTTTCAACAGTTTAGTGTCCCTCTAAAACTAATCAAATACTTAGTGGAGTTGGCACTACTTTTTCTGAAGGTGTCATTAGATTGTTCATAGTCTATGTGTGCTATCTAAAAGAAAGAAACAGAATCTTTGTATGTATTTCATCTATGTTTAGATGGAATGAAAACTGCTTCTGACTAATTTATCTGCTGCATTATGTCCTTATCCCTCTGATGCTCATGGACATGGACTCAGTAGATCTTAGCTTTTGATTCTTCCAAGGATCAGATTTCTGACTCACAACATTAATCATAAAATCATAGCATACATGGCTGCATATAAAAAATGGCCAAATGAATAAATAAATAAATGGGCCACTAATTGGCACACTAATCTGTCAACCTATGCAAAACCAAAAGCCTTCTCATGCACATGCATGAATTTGGCAAGAGCAATGTCGACAGCATATTTGGAGCCTTTAGCATGTGTATTCTTCCAAAATTTCTTCTATATGTGAGACAGAGATTGATTGGATTATAAAGATTCTTGGGATATGGAGGAAAATTAATGCTAGCTGATTGAAAAGGAAAAAACCCACAATCCTTGTTGAAATATTAAAACTCAGCTGTTTGCTTATTTTCACAACTATTCCTTCCTAGCTTGCTTGCAAGTTCTCTCCCTTTTATAAATGACAAACACAAGTCATCAATGGTGTTTAGGATCCAAGACCTGTGGTACCAACACCTCATCCAAAGTTCACTGAAGTTTTCCAATTGTTTCACGGAAAAAAACCTCCTTATGTAACTACTGGAAAAGGAGCTCCATTAATAAATCACAATAGCATTTTGCTATATGTGGCAACTACAGAACATGCTACAGAGTATATTTTATGCAATTATTCATGTTAAACTGGTCAGGATCTGGAGACAGCAATTTTTCTGTTGATTCAGGGAAGTCAGTGCTTCATTCCTCCTGTTCAAAAGAATTTTGTTCAATGTCAAAAAGTATGTGTATTGCCTTGTTAGGCTATTTTAGCCCAGTACCAAGCCACCTGCTCTTTAATTGGCCCCAATGGATGTGTATTTAGTTCCAGTGATGGTGAGTTGAGGACTGCCTTCAGTGATCTCTTAAAGTATCCAACTATTCTTTCAGTGAGAGTTCTTCCTAATATCTTATGCCCCTTGCTGCTATTTAAGTAAATTAATTTTTGTCTTATTTCTAGTGGACATAGAAATCATCTTGTTCATTTCCCTTTTGAACCATCTGTTTACATAGTCTAGCACCATGTCTACCTTCAGAAGTCTCTGGTTTGTATTAATTAAGTAAAATAATTTCTTGATTTCCTGATTTTCTGGTTTTTTTTTCCCCCTCCGTCTTATGCCTTCTTTGTGAAAGTGGGTGCAGGATTGCAGCCTTTGCCTGTGGCAAGTGAATACAATGAAAGCAGCACATAATACATCTTATGTTTGACACCTCTGTTTATCCAGCTTGCTCTGACTGCTTTCTTTGGGCAGGATATGTGAAGTGCTCAAGTTAGGTTTGAATGTGCTACTTCCAACACTGAGGCTGTACAAAGACATTAATGGCATCACCACAGTGCTCTGCATGTACTAATTAACCCCGCGCTAGCACAGCAAAACTGCTGCTGTTTTGTTCATATTTCACATGAGTCTCTCCACATGACACTGTTTGAAATGATATAGAAACATTTGTTTGTAAAACACTGTACCTGCTTCGGGAGGGATGGGTAGGCAAGAAATATCCCCAAAAGTATAGGCATTTATTTTTGAAACTTGAAGAATAAATAAAACTTTAGAATAATGAATAGGCGCTTATTACACACTCTGTCCTCCCCCACCACTTTCTTACTGAATGTGTTGCCAGAGGGTATATTACTTAGCAGTTTGAAAAATCCTTATTTGCCTAATGAGTTTCATTCCTTTTGCAGTAGTCCTAAAATTGGGCAGATATGGGTTTTAACCATTATATTTGTTGATTATCTTGGCTAAAATTTTCAGAATAACTTAAATGCTGTTTGGCAGTCAATAGAAAATAGATTCCTAATGCTTGTAAGAACACTTGAGAATTTTACTCATTACAATTTATTTAGAGGCCAGTTACATCAAGGTCATAGTTTTCATTTCTGTAAATGAAGTAATTTCAATGAAAAAAAATCATCCCTGAACTTTATTCTGCTATTCACAGACCTAGTTTCCGACAAAACTTATTCTCCTGAATAATGAACTCTGAAGTGGGGTTCACAGACTTGCTGATACTCCTCCACAAAATTCTATTTGCATGTTGAATATTTCTTTTGTTTCTATTTTTAAATACTGAGCTTCTGCAGAATATTTTACTTTCATTTTGGCCAATTACCAGTTACTTGTTTAGCAAAGAGTGCCAATCTTCTGGGTGTCCCTATTTGTTCCCTATTTGAGTGGAGACAGAACCTGGTGTTCCTAATGAAGGAAACATCCATTTGTGTATTTACACTTCTACATTTCATCCTGAGATATGGGCAAAACTTGTCATGACAAACTGAACCAGGAATTCCCTGAAGTGTCTGAGATTTTCAATTTTAGGAATTAAAAGAAAGAAAAATAAGAGAAGGAAATGTCTGTTTTAAAGGTAATTGTTGCATGTGTCTCCTTTACAGTAACAACATTTTTTTCATGTGGTGTTTGACAAAGGATCTGCCAATGCTTAGCGAGGGCTGCAAAAGTCATTTCCTGCTGCCTGAAGCAGCGTCTGCTTCTGGTGAGGTGAGAGCAGAGTTCAGAGTCATCTGTTACACGAATGAGAAGATGCACACGCTTCAGGAGGAAAGCAGATGAAGAGGGTTTTCTTTCCACTCCAGTAACTCACAGCAGGTATTATAGATTTATTTCCCCTTCTCATGTTGCTTTCATTTTGCTGGATTGTATCAAGGCATCACAGATACTACAAATAAGGATGTAGTCTCTAACTTTAGGAGTATGAAAAAGACCAGTGGTGGTTACTTCATTCAGACCAATATTTTCCATTGCAGTATTTACTTCCCAGTTAGAGGTAACTGTAGAGACACTGCATCACTGAATAGCAAGTAATTTAAAAGTAACCTGTCGTGACTGTAAAGTCTGTTGAAAGAAAACCTACAAGACTCCATATAAATCCTTATGGCTGAACATATAAAACTCCTGCCAGGGGTCTAAAACTTGTCCACTATAATTTTGTCTTCCACTCTTTCAATTCCTTCCCTGTTCCTATGCATAAGATCAAGTGTTCCTGGCCACATCTGCAAAATCCCTTCACTGCTCGTGTTCTAGCATATCCTTAAAACTAAGACCGGTCAGAAGATGAGGTTTCCCCTTTCTGCTTCCCCTCCCAATCCTACTCCCTCTCGTTCAGCTCTTGCTGCCCCTTACTCTGCATCCCATCATACCCCAATATCACTTTGTCCCTTATGTCCTCTAGAGAGAGGATTGGAGGGAGCTGAGGAAACAGAATGGAAGTCCAGATGTAGAAAATTATTTGAAGGTTAGGAAAGGTGATAAAATAGCGAAGAAATGTGAAAACACAGGAGAAAGTTGCACAGGAAATTCGTGGCAAATATTTGCTGAATTGGTTAGACAAAAATTTCTCAGGTAATGGACTATTGACAAACTCATCAACTCTTTATTGGTTTTTATTCACTATTTTTGTGCTATGGTGACAGATATTTTCCTGTTTCTTGGCTGCATGCCTCAGGTTTTTTTAAGCAAGGATATAAAAAAGAATAAGTTTCAAGCATCCTGTGCTGTGGCAGGTTTTGAGTTTCCTCCTTCTTTAGCAGCTAGATCAGTAGGAAAATCTATCTCAAGCTGCTTATATTCCAGCAAGTGCATGTAAGGCTGTTCTCTCACTGCATGGCCAGCTGGCTTGCTTCATCAACGTCTGTGTCATTACATCCTCTTAGCCTCCAAAACAGGGTGGTGACATCCACCTTATCTGTTGGAACTGATTTGTGAATTCAGGTCACTGCCAGATTGCATCTGTGAATTTGTTAGTTTGGCTGGCTGTCCTCAAGCCACAACGTCCCAGGGACTATTCTAGTAATTTAAGTCTGCATCAGAAATTCCAGGAATGCTCCATGATACTGAAAAATTTACTAGTGTATATTTAGTTCAATACTATTTTTCCTCTAGAGCAAGCAACGGATTCTTTGTTATTAAAGGCCTGGAATTTAAAACCCTACAGATGTCTAACATGCCATAATTCTGTGTTAAGTTTTTGAAAAATGAATACTTTATGACTGTTGAGCTAGAACTTGGCATTTTCCAATTGTCACAAGTAATCATGAAACTTGGATATACCTGGAATTCTCACCTGGGCTATATTGGTTCCTCTTAGGGTGTGTTTCATTTCTCAAATGCTAGCATTCGCTGAAAATTAAAAAAATAGAGAAATTGTTTAACATTTTCATGTACAGCATGAGCTGCCTGTAACTGAAGCACAGAGCTGGAACAATAATTTTGAGCAGTGAGCTGCTTAGGAGAAGTCTACTTGTGTGGACATGGGTACTGGATGTGATAAGGTTGGGTTGGCCTACTGCTCTGCTGCAGTGTTTCAGATTGAGTAGATCTAATGTGTCCAAATTTCTCCCCAAATCTCATAGAATGGATGAAATTCTACTGCAAATGTCCCTACAAGGTGCTTGCATTTTGTCTGGAGCAGGTCATGTCTTGAATATAGTATTCTTGTCTCTATGCCAGTTCACTAGATTTTTATGTGCCCCTAATATCAACAAGTAGGAAGAAAAGCATTATTTTGTGGAACTTATTGGTGATCACATTTGGAAAAAAAACCACCAAGAATTACATCTTGGTCAAGAATGAACCTAGCAAGTAGTAGAGGTAGAAAACCACCACCAAGGAATATGGTAGATTCTGCTCCTTCATTTACTAAGATTAATATCTGGGAGCTATCTCTTTCTTACAGAGAGCTTATTTTGGGACAGTAGAGCTCAAACTTCAAAAAAACCCAGGCAACTACTAAATTTTTTTGTGGTGGGATGGATGAGGCTTAAAATGTATTTTTCCATTCCATTTTAGTCGGTCCTACAGTTAACAACAGGATGGACGTCCTAATTTCTTGAAGCTCAGGTTCCTAAATTGAAGATTTAGCTGATAGTTGTGACACCTTTCCATATGCAGACACAGTTTCATTATAAATCATCTACCTATGGCTGGGTCAGCATTACAGAGGCCTCAGCTCTCATTACTGTATGACAGCAGATGTGAGATGCTGACACTAGAAAGACAGAACTATTCTAACCAAAAATATTCTGTCTCCCTTTGCTGCCTTGCTTTCTCATTGCCAGCTCTATTATTTCTACTCTCTGTTTTCCTGTGCTTAAATTTCCCTTCTGTGCATTTTTAATCTTTCCTGTATTACCTTGTTTTCCATTTGGCATAAATATACTCTGCTTATTTCTTTCACATTGTTTATATACCTCTGGAGAAATTACAATACTGTAATTAATTAAAATAATTGCATTTTAAGTACATGAGAAACAAACCATATGATCCTGCTCATTCTTGCCATACATATTGGAACAACTTGCAGTCACATGTTAGCAACCAACCTCCTGTAAAAATTCTGCACAGAAATATATACCGTGGCCTTTTAGACACTGTTTCCTATGTGTCTGCATAGTTTTGAGCAAATTTATGTAAGCCTACACAGATAATTTGATATGGATGACCTGCTCATTGGCTTGTTTCTTCAACTCCTCACACAATGCACAGTGCTCTGCAACAAAATTATGTTTATATTAGTTTTAGCCTCTTTTTGTTAAGGACTCCTATCCAGCCATATGTCAGACTATCGAGACTGCAGCAAGCTGGTGAGTGAGGATGCAGAATCAGATGTTTATGCATGCCAAACTGTCTAAAAATATTAACAGATGCATAGCCTAATTTATCTGAGGGCCATGTAAAAAGAATGAAGGAGAAAAAACACTTACTTCTAGGACTTTCAAAGGAAGGTCAGTACAAACTGTTTGAAAGCTGCAGGACTGAGATTTCAGTGGTGTGCCCACACAAAAAGGACAGAAAGTGGAGGGAAAAGCTTCATCCTCCCTTTTTTTTGGTGTCTCTTCTGTTTTCTGTTTCTTCTTCCACTATGAGTTTCTGTCTCTTTATAGCTTTCATTCCTTTGTACTCTCCTCATCCTGAAACACCCCAGTAAGCATCCGGCTGAGGTACTTCCAATGAAAATGTCAGCACACCATAGTCTGTTCCCAGCTACACTTTTACCTTCTATAGGGGAACTCATATGAATGAAGAAGTGTGTCTGGTGCCTCAAAGTCTTGGAAGTTCACCTTTACCTAGACAAAACAAAGAAGACAGTACTTAGTGACTGTCTTTTGGGATGACTAGCAGTATCCAGCTGCCATTGTGCTCTGATGTTTCTGGAAGCAAGCTGTGTGCCAGAACAAAACCCTGAGACCTGAGCTTTTAACTCATAGACTTGTCTTATGCACAGTAATTAGTATAGATGGGGTACTTAAACTACCCATGCATCACTTAATAAAGGAATGTAAAAAACCAGAGGTTTATTCACATTTATTGGTGACAGCAGTTGATACTGATAGCAGAGAAAGCAGGAGGAAGACTGTTGTAGATTAGATCCTGACTGATGGAAAAGAACTAGTTGGGGAAAGGAAAGTGGAAGGCAACCTGGGTGACCAAAAGCATTAAATACTGAATTCTAGATTCATGGGAGTACAAAGTAGGAGAGTGTTGGTTCCCAGGAAAGAAGCCTTCAATTGACTGTTCAGAACAGTCTACTGGAAAGCAAGCATAAGTCATCTGAAAGTATTTTAATGAAATAATTATCCTGTCACAAACAGCATCACTGAAAGGTAAGAATAGTGACTTACCAAAATTATGATGTCTTTCAAAACATGAACATTTAGCAGGTATCACACAGAAGAAAAAAGACCCTCAGTTAAGAGCAAATGCAATAGCAATGCAGGTAGGGACAAAATCATAAAGTTTAGTACACTGGCAGGGGAAAATAACCAAACAAGAAAATAACCAAGAAAAAATATTTATTTATTGTAAACAAAATGATCATGTAAAACAATTCAGTGGGTAAAGTTTAACTTACTGCGTTAAAGCAACTATTACTCTGAGTTCTATAAATGGGAATGTTGTATCCAAGCTGTAATCTTCTCCTCTGGACTGATAAGCTTTCGACAGGACACCACTCTTCAGGCAAGATGTGGATCTATTAAAGAATATCCAGAAGAAAGAAATGAAAATTTAAAAATAAGCCTGCAAGCTTGGAAAAATGGGTTTGCCTTATCTTGAAAAGACTGATAGGGGCTAAAGAGATGATCTGAAAACAACCTTCCAATACATAAAAGTTAGCTGCAAAGATGAAATTAAATAAACAGTTCCGTGTGTCCACAGTAGGCAGAATGAGAAGTAATGAATGTGAATTGCAGCAACAGTCCTTAGGAGGACATGTCTTATCTGCAAAGATAAGCTGAATGTGGGGGACATTATCCAGGAACATGGTAGACTCTCCATGCCACTGGAGGATTTAGGATGATATATTCCTGTTTTCAGATTCATGTTTAAAAGTTTTTTCTTGACAACTGAAGAACTGAGGAATTAAGAAGAAGAAAATTGCAGGTTCTTAGGCAGAGCTCCTCTCCAGTGTGACATTCATATTCTCAGAAATTCATTCACAGAAATGTTGGATTAAATTGGAAGCAGATGAATTTTGTACTAACTGCTGTAAGGATGCCAAAAAATAGGAATCGTGATTGATATTTAAGGGTATTGTTTAGTGCTCTAGCATTCGGGTGTATAGTTATGTCAATGCTTACTATGCCTGCGATTTTTCCTTTAGAATTAGACTGTTCCACTGGATAGTTTATTTGTCTCAATGGCTAAAACTACAGTGCTAAAGAAAACACAACAGAAATTGTGGCAGTTAGGAATCATTCCTGATCTGTGCTATTCCCCAGACTATGCCCAGAAATTGTCTGTGAGAGTGTTAGATGGCATGTGTCAAAACCATGGCAAAGCATGAGATACCTGTGAAGCAACATGGAATGAGAGGTATAGGACAGGGCTTGGACTCAAATTCTGAATCTCCCTTGTGTACTTGTATAGAAGTAGTCAAAAGGATTACGTGAGAAAGTAAAATTGTGTATGTATCAGGAGTTAGGGCTTATTCAAATACTGGAACTCGAAGCAGTGAATACTACTTGAAATATACTTCCCCAAAATACGTCTGTGAACAATACAGCACAAAACACAAAGCAGGGCTAATGCTGACAGGCAGTAGGACATGATGACTCTGCTTTTTTGGGGTAAACAAGATATACCTGATTATTATAATGCTTTTTCTTATAGACAATGAAACCAGAAGGTTGTATGAGAGACTCAGAAGTAGTTTTAAAATACAGTATATTTATAATGGTGCTCCTTGTAAAGGAACTGGGGGGGGGAGGCAAGAGAACTATGTTTACTAAGTTGCAAAAAAATGGAGAACATAATTTGAAAGAAAATCTCATGGTTTTCATGGCTTGACTCATGATTTTAGAGAGCTTATGTTGGAAATATTTCAAGATTTGTGAAACCTTTTCAGCTAAATATTATTATATCTATAATATATAAAGC
>NW_008658716.1:87871-90253 GCF_000695815.1 Acanthisitta chloris
AGAATTTGGCTCTGGCTTCTGATGGAAAATATGGACCTTGTAGTGATTCAGGAATTTTAAAAAGCCACTACTTAGTAGACTGCCTGACCAAGACTGAACTACCTTACTTTTCTGTGATTACACTCATCTTACATAGAACACCTCACATGTATATTTTGCTCTTACAGCTACACCAAGGGAAGTTAGGCAGAAACATCTTTGCACAAGTTCCAAGGGCTGTGTGAAGTGCACAGTCTGACTGAGATCCAGAGGAGCTCACATGGAAACATCATGGCAATTCATAGCTGTTTGGAGGAATTAGGCCTTATTGTGGGGCTGAATTATACACATACACACATGCTATCTTACTATATATGTATAGTTTTATATATATATAAACTATTTTAACATTCACCTGAAGAGGTCTTCTGGACAAACAATGAAAATAACAACCTCTGTAAGCTCTGTTAGTTTTTCCACTAGATAGATAGCAGCTAAGGGCAGGATCGTCTTGTTCAACACCCATCAAACAGAGCACAGCAGACTGCAGCACAATTGTCACTGGCATTTGGATGCTACCATGATGGTGATGATGCTGATTTTTGTGGTTATTAGTATTAGTAGGGTTACTGGTTACGAATTAATAGTTTCAGTAATTCCAGCATCATATATGCCAATAACTGAATCAGGACTCTTCAAGTAGTACTGAAATGCTAAAATAAATGTAACTTTTTGAAAATGAAGGCCAACAGAAATCAAACTGATGTTCACTAGGTACAGTAAAGTCACATTCTGAACTGAAATTCCCATTTTTACTGATAGACTATCCTGCTCTAGAGATATGATTCATCTGGTGCCTCAAAAGTTTAATAGTGTCACTTTTGTAACTAGAACCAGAGTTCATGTTTGAAAAGCAGTCAGAGTTGGCACTTTTACCACATACCTGTAAACATCATTAAAGTTAATACAACCTCCACTAGTTTTTTGTCTGCTACTAGACCATCTCCGTACCTTTTTTTCCCCTAAAACTTCAGTATATAATCAGGTAGCTTGTTAAGGGGCTTAACAAAATGAAAAATATAACTCTCCTTGTTTACAATGCTTTTGCCGTCCTGTAAAATAACAACACGGTGCCTGTCCTCATCTCCTGCACTGATTAGATCTATTAGAGCTTAGTTGAGGCAAATTCTGCTAATAAAATGCTGTTCTGAATTCATTTTTCTGCCCATAATTATTATTTTTTTTAATCAGAGGAGTTTGTGTTTCCAGTATGGGTCCTTCCTGCCTGTGTTTTCTAGTTAGCTGAGTATGATATATAATCAGCATCTCCAATTGGATTATGAGCTGCCTTGTTCATGATAATTTACTTAATTTATTCATCCTCCTTTCTCATTCTAATGATTTTTCACATGCTTCCTCTTCTGTGCTGACAAACGATACAATGATAAAACAGCATGGTGAGCCCTGTTTAAATACATCTCCAGAACCCTGTGTCCTTTCTGTCTTCAGATGCCCGATACAATTTTTCTGGTTGTGTAGCCTTGACACTAAGTAATGTTTTTGAACCAAATTCAGGCAAGTTTGACAAGCACCATCTTATCTGACAAGAGAGGAATGAAAACTGCCCAGCATTGTTTATACCAATAAATTGAACTTGCCTGCTCAGGTGCAGAGGCCAAATGTGTGGAAGTGCTGTTGGACTTGTTCTACTCTGAAACAGGAGGGTTTGCATCTGGACTACACATCAGGAGTGGTTCCTCCTGTTTCTACCAGGCTCTGTTTGAGAGGCTGTTTGCTGTCCTCAGCCAAAACCACTGATCGACCCGGAAACTTTGTCATCTGCTCAGCTGGGTTTTGCTGTGTTTCAGAGTACCAGGTCAGACAGACCTGGTACTCTGAAAGCAGATCTGGGGATCCTGCTCTCAGAGACCTACTCTAAACATAGCCCACATTTTTGTGACTCAGAACAATCTAGTAGAGTGGATTTTGCTAAAACTCCATAAATATTCACAAATATTTGCTGACCAGGCCTCCGTATCCACAAGTTTTAATTAGGTTGCATCTCCCTTGCTTGGGCATCACTGAATGACTCCATCAGCAGTGCTGAACAAATAAGTTGACTTGAAAAAAACAGGAAAGCTTGTGTTTATTCTGAAACAAGAACATTACAGAGCATATTGTGCCTGAATCTTTTTTTGTTTGTTTATTTGTGTTAAAATCACCAAAATGTTGAGGCAGTATATTATTAGATCAGCAGATGAGAGAGGAGACCTGATAAGAACACATTTTTGTGACGTGTATTAGAGAACAGTAATAGTGACACAGGTTTAATGACAGTGCAATAAATAAGATCGAGAGGAAAGTTGAGTACATACCGGGTGTTCATGCATAATAGAGCAGGAA
>NW_008658716.1:90272-103845 GCF_000695815.1 Acanthisitta chloris
GTAAATTGCCTTTGGATAAAAATACCATGCTTAGCTACTCTAGAGAAATACTGATGGAAAAGTAATGCTAGTAGAAGGATGTTTGCGTGCAAACAGCATCAGCTAGGCTTTTCCAAGTCTTTGCTGATCTTTTTGCTCATTATTAACAAAAGTACCTGAGAAGCAAATGGTTAGGAAATGGAGGAAAAGGAAACCAGATTTCTTCTTCACAATTCCCATTGGCCTATGAGTGAGGCTGCAGCATTTCAGGGATGGAACAAGTTGAGTAACACACTGATTCTTCTTCCATAATTTAAAGCTACTCACTAGTGAGGGAAAACTGGGGGAGGGATGCAGCGTTTATCTTTGCTGGACTGCATCAATTTCTCTAGAACAAAGATGCAGGCTGGAACAGTGAATCTGGTTCCATGTTTGATACAAAACTGGATGCAACATCCCCAGTGCTCAGTGTTGGTAGACTTTAATGCGACACACAGGTAACAAGACACAAAAATTTTTTAACAGTGTGTTTGTTATACACATTGCTATGGAGTTGAGAATTGTTGTGGATTAATTTGTTTTCCAATCAGCAACTATTTAAAAGGTTAAGAAAATTTCATTTGAATTAGAACCTTTGCTGCTATCTTGTATTTGTCTCCAAAGTGTGCTGCAGGAAGTAGCTTCCTGGGAATAGAATATAGAAGAACCTGAAAATTTAAATGGAAGCAGAATACATTGGATAATGTCTATCCACATTTCTTACATTATATGATGACTCATTTCCTCATACACCCCAGCTGATTTTAGTGTGGAATATAAATGATAAAAACTAGTCCATGAATAAACATAAAAAATGTCATAGGGTTTGTAACCATGAAGTAGGTAACAGTCCAGATGGTGTCCCAGTAGGATTGCTGGGACAGGAAACATCAGATAAAGCTTACTAAAAGGGGTTCATTGATACAGTTGGGCCACATTCCTAGGCTTTGATTTTGTTGTACACTTTCATAGGAGTTTTTACTTCTCTTTCATAACCATATCACCACTGATTTAATTTGTGTAACTTCTTAAGCACATTTCTTTCAAAAGAAAAACATTTCTAAGAGTGGGTATGTTCTTCTGGGATGCACTACCCTCTATTGATCCTGATGGAGCTGTGAAGGAAAGAATTACTGTTCCTCTGCTAGGATGCTGGAGGGCTAGGAGGAAATACGTCATGCCCAAACATGGTTTGCTTGGAAAACCATAAATATCACCATAGAATGAAAAGATCATTTTCTTATCCTCGTGGACCACTATGAGAGAGACCACTGAAGTGTTTAAATCACTTAGGTAAAGCACAAGGATACAGAAGTCTTTCATGTCTGAATGCTTGTCTAGAAGTGGGAAAAGGCCAGAGAGGGATAGAGATGGTGGAAGTGAAAGGGGCTGTGGGTGCTTAATTTTTTTGTTCTTGCTGTTAGAATTAGTCTGTGTGACAATGCTTCAGCAAGCTGCCAGTTTTTGTTTCTGATTTCCCCCAGAACCTTTCTTGTATAAGGTGGCTTACCTTTCCCTCCCTCTCTGACTACCTCTGGTGCTCCCTCCACAGCATCTGAACATCATCTGTATGCACTTAATGACCAGATGTTCTCTGTCGTGCTGTTCTTCCAAAACTAGGCTGGAGAGTGAAAAAAATAAAATAAAATAAAGGGACTCAAACTAAATCATCCAGGGATTACACTAACAGAAAATGATGCTCTTGGTATGGAAACTATTAAAGAAAACCTGATTTTGTCTTTATATACCAGGGTTCATTAACTTTCTCTCTGGTACAGCTAATGACCTGAACAGAAGCTGTGGTTCATTAGTGATCTTTCTCTCTCTGCCTGGCAGTTGAACAGAAAAAAAGAAAGAGCTGGAAGGAGACATAGAAACCCTAAGTGAGACAGAAAAGCATCACGTGTTTCCAGGTTAGGGAAGCAATTTTTTTTATCTTCCTGTCCTTCTAATAGGAATTATATGATATTTATAAACAAAATCCCCCTTTATGCCAGAGTTGGTTTAGTCACCAAAAGAGGAGTTAATTTACCCTCTCTACCAATTTATTATTCAGGAGCTGCCAGGATCTGTTGTCATCTCTGGAGTTTGTGGCATCTTAAGGTCTGTCCTGCCTTATGTGTGATAGCTTCATGGGGTCACTGGTAGCAGAGAGTAGCTGCAGGAAGGTTCTGGAATACCCTGGACTGATCTGCTTTGCTGGCATCCAGCTCCTGCAGGACATGTCTTGCCACTTTGTATTGGTGCAGGATAAGGACTGGGTGGACAGTGCTTTTGCCTATGTATCCAGCTTAGAGGTGGTGCTGATGCAAATCAAAGCAAGCTCACTGAGCCATTAAAAGGTGTTTCTGTTTCCCTGTATGGAAAAATTTCTGCTTTTTCTGCATTAGCTGTGAAAGCCTCCTTAGTGGAACTGTGATTGTCAAGGAAATCTGCTCCTCTTCAGCATGTTCTTCTTAGAGCAGAAGTAAAGGTCCTTAGATTCTATTGAATTGTTATTCCATTTGGAGGGGTGAGAGAGGATTGGGATGAAAGAAAAGAAACACTGCACCAACATTGCAATGTTACATAACTTACAAAATAATACACCAAAATATTCAGTCACTCATATTTTCAAGGCTGTTTACTTTTTTGAACATCATTGTACTTAACTTTTTATGCCACAAAAAACCCAATGATTATTTTTCATCACCTCCCATGTTTAAAATCAGCTTCCTGAGGAAAAGATGTCTAGTTTACTGTGACTTCAAAATGAACATTATGAAATGTAGCATGTGAATTCCAGGCAAGTAGCCACTGAATTACCTGTTACTGAAAGACATTTTCTCTCTCTCCCCTTTTTTGATACATAATGCTACACTAAAATAAAGTTATTAAATGTTTAAAAGAGAATAGTTCTTACTTGTAATCAAATGAAGAGAAGCAATATGTGAAATAACTATTATTTGCAGATAGTTATTGAAATGTCAGACCTGTAAATGCAAACTGTTTTGATTTGGGCAGTTAATGTTTTCAGAAGGCTTGAGGTGAACAAAATTATAATGAATAAGTGGACAAAGAGCCAGTGACAGACATTTTTCAACTTGAAAAGGGATCCTGAGTCATACATAATGCTGTCATATACTCACCAAAATTAGACATGGAAAACACGTCTGAAAAAGCAATCTGTTCCTTTTTTAGTGCAGGACTGTTCCCTGAATAATATTACTTTGTCCAATCTAGTTTTAAGTATTGGAAGCAGTAGATCATCCCCATGGGAGGCTGTGACACACTCTAGTAGTTCTCAGTATTGAATTTTCTGTGATATTCGGCCTAACTTTAACCTTGCTTAATTTCTGGCTGTTGTTCCTACTGATATCTATACGTCCAAGCCTTTATTATTTAATTACCTAATTTTAATCCTCTCCCTGCTCCCACTCTGTACATGGAGAACAAAGGCTTTGGTATTATTTGCCTTACGAATCCTTTGGGATTCAGAGTGCCTGTGAGGTTGCCTGAAAGGAAGCATCATGGTGCCTAAGGATGAGGTGACTGACTCCAGCTGCCTAGGTGAGTTAGGTGCCTAGCACCCATATGCAAGCAAGATAGGGATTAGCCTTTGAAGGGCCATGCTGAAGTGTATGGGGGATGAGTTATCCCTTACAGCTAACCAAAAGTAGAAACCAGCTCTTAAGCAATGTCCAAGTTCATCCACCCCTTGTCTTGTCCCTGTTCAAACCACAGATGACAATGCTGTCATCTGCTACTTATAACTTAGAGGTCATGCAGCCCACATGGAAAATAGGATTAAGAATGATGCCACAAGTCCTTGATGCATTTCAAATTATTCACTGATATTTCCTATCTAGAGCATCAATCCCTGTTGTGCGCTGCTCCTCTTTTGGGCCACAGATGGCAGGAATGGCTCAAACACTTGCAAAAAAGTGATGTTGAATGCACTGGACTTTTTAAAGGCAATATTGTTAGTCTGGATGGCTGGACTAAGACCTTCCTGGAAATCAAAGACGTAAGACACTTTCTGTGGCTGTACACCTGCACCTGACCTTTCTGTAAGGGTGTCACAGCGGTATATACCAGAGAGATGCAGGAAAATGTTTCCACGATAAACTTTTACAACTGGTCTTTAGGACTGCAGCATGATTTAGTGTGCTGGTTTGAAAGCAAACCAGTGAGAGACTCCAAGTCAGAAGTACAATTTAATGGGAAAAAACCAAACCAAAACAACAACAAATGCAACAATACAAAAAACCCCAAACCACTGTCAGAGTCAGAAAGTAACCCGACACCCTGTCAGTCAGGGTGTTGGTAGCAGTCCGATTAAATGGTGGCTGCAGTCCTCCTGGAGTGATGGGTCTGTTGGAGCAGTGATCCCGCAGATCCAGTCCTCTCCCAAAGGTCCAGTGGTAGCTCTTGTCTTCTGGGAATCCAGCAGGCAAAGGGGTGTCTTTGCTGATCCAAACCCCAGCTTATATCCCTGTGGGAATGCTTGGCTCCCCACCCTCATGTGGGAATGCTTGGCTCCCCCTCCCGGGGTGAGGCATCTCACTATGTATGTAACTCTATGCCTGCCCTGGGTCCCTGACAGCTCATTACACAGAGACAGCCTGTGGGAGCCATCGGGGACCAGGAGACAATGATCACTGCCCCCACCTGCTTTAACATCTTGTGGAGGCGACAATAGAATAAGTACCATGGGTTACCCAGGACATTTAGGTTGGATGGGATCACAATAAATCCTGTGGTCTCACCTACATTCTCGAATCAGGGCCAGTTTAGATCAGGTTGCTCAGGGCTGTGGCCTGCAGAGTTTCAAGTGTCTACAAATATAAGGCTTTAGTAGCCTCTCTGGGAGACCAGTTACAGTGTTTGACTCTCTCATGGTAATAGAATTGATATATAATCAGAATTTCCTTTGCTGCAACTCGTGCCTTTGAATATCTTTGTTGTACTTCTAAGGATGTTTTTCTGTTTATCCAGGCCTCATAAAAATAAAGCCCTTTTGTGGTATCACTTAAGGAGAGTTTTATGTTGACTATATTGTTTTCTAAAATAAAGTGTTGTCTTAGTGGCATGGTTTAACCCCAGCCAGCAACCAAATACCACACAGCTGCTCGCTCACTCCGTCACCAGTGGGATCAGGGAGAGAATTGGAAGGGCAAAAGCTAGAAAAACTCATGGATTGAGATAAAGACAATTTAATAGGAAAAGCAAAAGCCACACACACAAGTAAAGCAAAACAAAGAATTAATTTGCTGTTCCCATGGGCAGGCAGGTGTTCAGCCATTTCCAGGAGAGCAGGGCCCCATCAGGCATAATGGTGACTTGGGAGGACAAATGCTATCACTCCACATCTCCCCCTCCCTCATTCTTCCTTCCACTGAGAATGATGTCACATGCTATGGAATATCCTTTTGGACAGTTGGGGTCAGCTGTCCCAGCTGTCTCATCCACAGTCTCCTCACCAGCATGGCAGTTCAAAAAGCAGAAAAGGCCTTGGGTCTGTGTAAGCACTGTTCAGCAATAAGGAAAACATCTCTATTTTATCAACCCTGTGTTCAACACAAACCCAAAACACAGCCCCATAGTAGCCACCATGAAGAAAACTAACTCTACCACAGACAAAACCAACGTGCTTAGGTCAGTGGCAGTATTATCATCATCTTTTATTCAAGTGAAAATTTGGGAACCCTGGCACTGAAGTTTGGAAGCTCTGATATACATTTATTGTCCTGTTTCCCCTCTGTAGAAGGTGTGTGTGGGCATGCTGAGTCAGCACTTCAGTAAGCACAAATTTGATTGCATCATTATAGAAATGCTTCAGGCACTGGGGCTTGTCCATGTGTGTATTGAAAGTAACAGTATTGGCCTTGTTTGTCACTGACCAAGGACCCAGAAAAGTACAAGGAGAAAAAAATTTGTGCAGGGAGAAGGTCCAGAAATTCTTCTACTTGAAGGTGAATCTCCATATGCAGCTTACTGGCAGCACAGTGGTCCTTGCTGTGTCCACAGCTCCTTGAAGGCCCATCAATCTGAGAACAAGGTGTTCTACTTTTATTGACCTTTCTCGTGTATCTTGTGACCTGCACATACTGTGTATGTCTAGATTGCTTCAAAAAGCTGTTGGACTGCAGCTCTCCTTCTGGTGCCTTAGAGCATCAAGTTTATTATAAGCCTAAGCAGTAATTCCTGGTTCCAGGAGCTAGTTACTTAAATGCCTTTCTTATTGGCAAAAGTGACACACATTCATAATTGAAAAGCAGAAACAGTTGGAATATTTTCTTATATCTCCACTACTGCAGTATGATTCATAAATAATAATAATAGGGACTGGGCTGGAGGATGGAAGGTGAGCAGGAGTCTTTTGGAAAGAGCTCTAACAAGAAGGATAAAAATGAAATGTTGTGGTGCTGTATGATGTTATAATTGGCTCATGCAATTACATTTTGTTTACCTTATGGTAATGGAACTTATTTTCACAGGTACACTTTGAGAATCATAAGTATTAAATGTACTGCAGAAGAGCCCCTGACTGCACTGATGTATTTCCCTTGGACCTCTGTGGGCTCGGGAAGAATAGGATTACATGTAAATGACTCTTGATGGGTTATGTAGCATTGATTTGCAAAAGGGGCTGCTCTTTGATTTTTCTGAGTATAATTACAGAACCTCACTGTTTTCTTTCTCTGTTATTGATGGCTGAAGGGCTTTCATAACCATGAATTTCATCTCAGGAGAACTGTGATCCCTACCTTTCTAAATTGTGGTGACATGTTGCCATTGTCAGTTGTATTAACAGCTTATACAGGTAGCAAGGAATCACTGGATGAATAAGAAAAGAAATGCATCTTCATTTTATTAATAGAAGCAGAAAAGGATCTCTTCTGGCTCCAGATTTATAGCTCTGGAGACTGAGGAACTTCAGGGCTCTTTAACTCAAGTGGTGGAAATTAAGGCTACCTTATAGCGTCCTAGCAAGCATATTCCCTAGAGGAAGGCTCATGTTAGTCTGTTAGTCATCAGAATCAATTAATACTCGTACAATGTGGACAATTATCTCTAGCACTCATAGTTGTATTTGGTCTGGAAAACCTGAGTCCAAATTTGGAGCAAGTTAAGAATTGAAGTGTGAATGTGAATTTTTATTACATGCAGTTTGAAAAGAATGTTTTTTTGTGGATAAGAAGGAACAAATTTTTAGTCTGGGATTTTCAAAGAAATGCTCTGTTTTCTTGACAGCAGCATCTGAGCACCAATAACTCAGGTACTCCTGTTTCCCTTTTAAAGTGATACAATGTGCAAGTCACACAACTTCTGGGAAGCAATACAGGTCCTGAGAAGTGTGCAGAATGCTAAGGATTTTCAGGTGATATTTACCTAGCTCTTGCCATCTGTCTTAAATTCACAACTTCAGGCCAAAGACCTACCAGACTTTGGAGAGACTGAGTGACTTGGCAACTGAACTCCTTTCCCCATCAATCCTCCTGTTCCACCCAGTGATCCAAGCTGACTAGGAGTTGGTGACATGGGCACTCCTGGTTCTTGTTGCAACATCCTTCTGCAAGGAAAGAGGAAAGGCTCTTCGACTGATAAAAGCTGCATCCCTTTTGGTAGGTGATCACAGTAAATGTGATAGGATAAATAAAAATAAATCAAAATACGCCAAGTCAGCACCTTGCCACTGCTGGCCAAGCCCTTCTGCAGAGCTCAGAAGCCCTTTACCTGCTGGTTTGTCTTGTTTGCACTCAGGTCACTCCATACTGTGATGTGGTACAAAGCTATCCACGTGCCTGGGGTTACAGTTGGCAAATCCAGCCTGGAACTGTCTGAACGCCAGTGTGAGACTGGGCTGAAGTCAGGACTCAACTCAATTACAATTTGGGAAATGCTTGTGCTGATCCTGGGCTGACACATATTGTGTGATCCCCTTTGCACCTCTTCCCTTCTGATCCCTGGTGAGCTGAGTGAGTGGTTCCCAGCCAGGCTTCAGAGTAAGAAAAAAATAGCAATATGTTTTCAAGAGCTCTTAAAGAGTTTTATTTTTTACATTTCTTGCACGCTACTGCTGTGCTTATTTGCCTATCAATTCATTTTCTCTTTGCTGGTACATTTACTCTATATTTAGCACATTTTAAGAGGACAACTAGATTGTACAGACAGAAAATCACACAGTAGGGCCTTATTTACTAGACTGTAATAACTGTGTTCATAAATCTAACCTCTCTCTGGAAAACTCATATACCTGTCTTTTCTTTCTTCCCTTTGTTCCTGTCCTTGCCTCTTTCTCTGCTGATAGAAGGCAGTAGGAGCTGCACTCAGTACCTCTGGACATTATGATCCATTTACTTAAACCTGGAGACTGATATTAAACTTAAGGCATCCAAGTTTGACTCTTTTGTCTTACATTTTCATGTTGGTCTGTTTTTCATACATTTATAGTGAAAGACATTTCTGGGATATTAAGATTTATGCCAGGCAGGAAAGCAGAGAGTAGATGTCTATCTGAAATGCAGTTTCCTCAGTTATCTGGGTTTTGAAGGGGTGTTTAAATGTTAAAATGCACTTAGACTAGCAAGTGATGATATATTGAAAGCCTTTGATGGAAAATATTTAGTAGGATATTTTTAAGGACACTGACTTAATTTTAACTTTTATGGTTTATAATAATGCAGTTTTATAATAACTATAATATAATCTACATGATATAATTAAAAATTAAATGTTACAATGTAACTATTTGCAATTTATTCAAGTATTTATTAGATATCTTTTTAAAAAGAAAATCCACACAGATTGCCTAACATTTTATCCATAAGGTAAAATGAAAAATTATGAAAATCAAACATTTTTCTTTGACTCAAACTTCTTGCAGCTAGAGTAAATGGTGAGGTAGAAGGAACTCATAGAGCTGTAGAACAGTTTGGATTGACAGGGGCATTATAGATCATCTAATTCCAACCCCCCAGCCACGGGCAGGGACACTTTCTGGTAGACCAGACTGCTCAGAGCCTCATCCAACCTGGCATTGAACACTTCCAGGGATAAGGCATCCACAACTTCTCTGGACAACGTGTTGCAGTGCCTCACCACCCTCACTGTAAAGAATTACTTTCTAATATTTAACCTAAATCTACCCTCCTTCAGTTTAACGCCATTCCCCCTTGTCCTATCACGACAATGCTCTTGTAAAATGCTCCTCTCCAGATCTTTTGTAGCCCCTTTAGGTGCTGGAAAGTGCTGTAAGGTCTCTCTGGAGCTTTCTCTTCTCCAAGCTGATCAACCCCAACTCTCTCAGCCTTTCCTCACAGGAGAGGTGCTCCAGCCCTCTGATCATCTTAGTGGCCTCCTCTGGACTCATTCAACTCCAGATGGGCCAGGCTGAAAGAAATTTAAACTAGGATTTTCTAGTAAAGTGCTGTCACTGGTCTTGAGTGGGATCCCCTAAACCAATTTGTGAACCATACTGGTAGGCTGTGAAGCTGTAGGCCCACAGCTGCTCTAAAATTTTTCAATAATTACTCTTGTATATTCTGTCAAAAGCTTGAACAAGGAGGAGTAGTTATGCGTCGTGAACATTGAATATTGACTAATTTCTCAAGAATTTTCATGTGTATGAAAGATCAAGAAGCCATGGCTTTGCTTTCTGCTTAAGTAGCTTCATCTTAGTTATCCCATTCACAAAACAAAACAGAAAAAACAGGGTATAATAGCATGATGATGTCGGGAGAAGCTGTTAAAGGAGATGGGGACTGTTCTGTACCATCCTCTGAGAAAGCTGAAGCACATGCACTTTCACTATGCAGCACTTGACATGTGGCTGTGTTGGAGTAACTATTATGTGTGAGGTGCAGCTATTCCTGAGACTCAAGGAAGAGATACTTAAACCCATTAAAATAACATGAAAATACTAGTCTAAGAAATTGCACACTGTTTCACTATTAGCATTAGTGTAGAGAAGTATCTCTCCTAAACACAAGTTTTACCTGGAATAGGAGAAGATCTCAAGCAGCTACTGATTTTTGCATGCTGAAGGCAGAGAAATACATGCTTTTTAATAATATAATAAATGTGCTTACAGCCATGTGAATGCTATGATCGTTTTATAAACTGGGCAAAAAATACACAAAAAAAGGGTGGGGAACTGAGGTTGCAGTTTTGTCTTATTAACCTCTATGATAATCTGTTTCACAAGAATATATGTGAAAATGTAGGCATAACTTTTGTGCTGGTTTGAGCTGAAGTAGAGTTAACTTTCTTCACAGAGGCTAGTATGGGGCTATGTTTGGGTTTTGTGCTGAACACAGAGTTGATAAGGCAGAGATGTTTTTGTTATTGCTGAGCAGAGCTTACACAGAGTCAAGGCCTTTGCTGCTTTCCGTACTGCCATGTTGGCAAGGAAGTTGGGGATGCATGGGAGACTGGGAGGAGACACAGCTGGGACAGGTGACTCAGACTGATCAAAGGGATATTCCATATCATATGACATCATGCTCAGTAAATAAGGTGGGAGGAAGAAGGAGGAAGGGGGGACATCTGGAGTGATGGTGTTTGTCTTCCCAAGGAACCGTTACGCGTGATGGGGCCCTGCTCTCCTGGAGATGGCTGAACACCTCCTGTCTTCGGGAAGCAGTGAATTAATTCCTTGTTTTGCTATGCTTGTGTGTGCAGCTTTTGCTTTCTCTATTAAACTGTCTTTATCTCAACCCACGAGTTTTTGTAGCTTTTACCCTTCTAATTCACTCCCCCATCCCGTTGGTGGGGGAGTGAGCGAAAGGCTGCGTGATTCTTGGCTGCTGGCTGGGGTTAAACCACGACAACTTTGAATATCTTTCATGTCTGTCACCCATTACTCCCCTTTGGTGGTCTCACCACACTTAGAGAGATAGATGAGTATATCAGAAAATTATCTACACATAATTTGTCATATTTGGGCACCAGTGACAACAGACACTCTGCTTTGGAAGAACCTGGGGTTAGTATGGTGAGGAAAAGAAATAACTCCTTACTCTGAGGGCTTAGTTCTTCCCATGCAGCACAAAGGGCAGCTGAAAGCTGTGTGGGGAAACTAAACTGCTGAAGCATTTTGTGTTTAACGTAGCATGAGAATACAGATGAGATGAACTGCTCTTCCCCAATGCCAACACTTGAACATAAGATTGAAAGAAATCCTGATGGGATTACTGCAAAAAGTCCCCCTGAAGAAAGTGAAGAGGTTACAGAAACAAAATCTATTATCCGTCATCCCGTCATTAACAAAGTGGAAGAACTGGCAGAAGCATTGTTGGCCTAATCTCAAGACGTCAAAAAATAGGTAAGAAAAATAGACTGGGGAAATATTTCCTGGGAAGAGTACGGCAGAGGGAGGGATTGGATGATACTGCTAGCCTTCTTCATCTCTCATTTTTAGGAGTCTATTATGTTATTTTGTAGGGTGAAAAGTGGTTGAAATGATTAATGGACTGCAGGGCTTGGCGTATGAGCAGGCAACCAAACGAGTGAAACTGTGCTCAGTGTGGAGCAGAGTGAGGGATTCCTGAGAGCTGCTGGGTGGGTAGGCAGGGGTGCTGCACCCTGCAATTTGAGGAGGTGTAATTAGCTGCAACAAAACAACAATCAGCTGGGAAAATCTTTTAACATGGCATTTTATTGTGCCCACCTGTGATATCTGCCAGGAGCAACAGCTTGCTTTATGCCACTCAGCTGCAGTGCTGGCACTCATGACTCCCTCACTCTCTCCTGATTCATGCCATCCCTCACTGTGTTTCAGGGTAAGTGCTCTGCTCCCCAATCTGGCTCTGTAGCCTCCCCTTTGCCACAGAGCTCTGACGGGCCATCACCTGATAACCCCCAGAAAAGTCAAAAGGTGTGTTGCATCCCACACTGTGTTTAAATGTAAAAAGGCCATAGATCAAAGGGGAAAAACATCCCAGGTGAAGAGAATAAGACAGATTAGGTGGAGAAGGTGCACAATACTAATTTCAGAAAGGTCTCTGCAGGTATGAGAGCTCTGCTGACACCACCCCTGGAGGAGCCAGCTGAGCTAGAAGGACTCCTCCTTCAAGGCCATATCCCCTTCTACCTGCCATGCCAGACCAGCTGCCAGTTCACCTGCAGACTTAGAGAAGAATTCAAGAGCAGCAGATGTTGCAGCCTGCTGAAAGCTTGCTGGTGGCCGAGCATTTGAGCTCCTAGAGAAGAGCTCTTGTGGAGAAGGCCACTAGCTAACTGCAGGATTGCAGCACACCATAGTTTTGAATGATTTCAGCATTTTGCTGTGAAACCTCCTCATGGAGGAAAATGTATCAGGATCTTCCTAGCACTCCCTGCAACCACTTAATGAAAGTTGGTCCAGCCTCTCTAATGCCTTGTTGGAGTGCTCCAGTGTTGGTATGGTCCTTGTCCTGTAGTGTTTTGGAAAAGTGCTGGGACCTTTTATCTGTGTAGTTAAATTAGAGTCTTTTTGATCCCTAAGGAAAGGAGAGAGGAAATGATATTGCGTGAGCATCTTCTAGACAGGGAGAGGAAGAAATATATATATTGTTTTAATTTTATGGAAAAAAAAGAAAGAAAATATTATCTGGCTTTTTCATTCAAATTTCCATCCTGACACAATTGTGCTCCATAAAGCCTTAGGTAAGAAATAAAACATAAGCAGTTTACTTTTGTTTTAAGCCCATGTTCTATCCAAATGAGTCTTACAGAATGCAAAACCATAAAAACTGCTCCACTGTGTCAGACCAGACGATCACCTGCTCCAGTGCTTCCAGAGTGCTGCCCATATCAGCTGCTTATGTAAAGGTTTCTTACTCACACAGTGGATTTCCACAACAGCATTATGCTGTTTCCCATTTTATCCTCTGCCTTTTGCTGCTAGAGTTTTAATGGTCTGTTTGTCATTCTGACCACTGCTGAACATTGAGGTGAAGTTTTCAGAAAACTTTATAGTGCAAGGCACTGCTGGTGATGTAGAGTCGTTCCTCACTGTGTTCATTGCTTGGCACTTGTTAACTCTTAATTTTGTCTGTACTCCCTGTGGTTAGCTTTGGCTGATTGCAGATTCTGTGAGATGGGCACCAAGCATTGTTCTGGACCTGCCTGTGATGCTGCATGATGGCCAATAAATTATTCATGAGGGTTTTTTTCCTCTGTTTGCTGATGAGAGTGATTAACAAAACATGATAAACTACTATATTAATGTCACTGCAAACCTGTACTATTCTTTCTATAAAGCCGTGATGTTCATCTCTAAGGTAAATGAAAAACCTGCATAGCAAAGGTTGTGATGGAAATCATGACTGTTGTCTAGTATTAGTAAGATAGGGTCAGCTGTACGTAGTTTGTCTGATGCTCCAGTTTTTATTCTCTTTTTTTTTATTTTATTTTTAATTTATTTTTTATTCTCTTTTTATTTTATCTCCTTAGACCTTGTAGTTACTCTATGATTTTTTTATTAAACTATTTATGGTAGCCTGATGATTGATGTTGTTTCACTTTGGTTCTTTGCAGCTTCCTGATTCTTTAGTTGTCAAAATGACAAGCACACAGTGATTAATTAAAA
>NW_008658717.1:0-2158 GCF_000695815.1 Acanthisitta chloris
AAAGGAGTGTGTGATTACTGTATGATTACTGCTCATGACCATATTTGTGCTTTCAGTTTTTTCATCTTTGCTTACATAGTTATTAAATAGTTTATATAAATGCAATCATTTAAAACACTTCAGACATTCTTGGAGGACAGTGTGCAGTGGAAATAAGGTGGATTGTTCTAAAGAAAATGTGTACTTTGGTGTTTTAGCAGTAGTATTGACTTGAGAGTGAATAATAATGAGATTTAAGATGTACAAATCCATTCAGGGCCTTTGCTTGAGAATTTGTGTTGATGTACTTCCCTGTGTATTTTTTTCACTCTCCCTTGCTGATACTCAGCCTTTTATCTTCAAAACAGGCAATATCATTCAGGCAGTAGACCTGTATTTCAGTTTTCACCGGAACTTGACATTTTTAGTCATATTTTGCATCATTTAAGTTTCCTAACATGAAAAAAATTCAGGGCCACTTTGATACCTGTGAGAACATTGCTAGTAACTACAGCAGGGCTAGGATGTTTAAGTTTCCTAACATGAAAAAATTCAGGGCCACTTTGATATCTGTGAGAACATTGCTAGTAACTACAGCAGGGCTAGGATTTCATTCAGGAATTTTATAAAGATTTTGCTCATTTCAGGTGCAAAGCTACAAATACTGTCCAGAATTGTAGAGAGCATGTATATCACATTTCAGAGAAAGTGACTAATAATCTTTTGGAAAATAAGATGTACACTAGAGATTAATAGATCCAAAACCTGTATGACACACAGCCACTAGATGAGGAGAAACTCCTTTGCTGTGTAGGGATAGGGCTGTACCTCCCCATGTAACTCCCATAGGCTGTAGAGGGAATGGTATTAAATCATGACACTTACCATCAGCCTCTTTCACAATGACAGTAAAGTACTTCATGACTCCATTACTATCACTAAACCAGCTGCAGTGAGAAGTAAATTATGTAGAAATGGCTGTTGGTACTGCTCAAGTTTAGAATTCAAGTTCTAGATACTTGGTGTCATTGTTTTCTCATCATGTGTATGTGTAGCCAACACCAGCTCATAGTTGTGTTTATGGCACAATTCATGTGGTGGCTGTTCTCAAACTAGTCAACAAATCTGCCATCACTACCTTGCAGTCTTGGCATTTCTGTTGGTATTTAAATTCTTTCTCTGTACTCTGTTGGTGGTGTAAGTATTTATTATAGTATCCCAGAATTACTTTTTTTTTCAGAGAACAAAACAAAATAGAGGAGCATAGGTGGAAATGATGTTACTATTTGGAATCAGTAAATACACTTGTATATGCATGGAGTTCAGTTGCATTTTAAATTCTGTTACTATGAGATATTCTGTACTGAAAAAACATTTTTTTTACTCCTTATGAACAGGCAATGTGCAAGTAAAGCTTGGTTTGATTTTGATTTGTAGGGCTGAGCACTGACATTCATCACTCATGCACCCTAGCACATGCCTTCAGCTTCCTCTTTACGTACAGCAGATCTCCAATTAACTCTGTGCTAATTTGCACACATGCAACAGCTTTATCTTCAGCCTACTGTATTACCACCCAAGTCTCTACTACAACTGTTGCCTGTGGTGGGATGCATCCTGTTTTCAATATTTGCAGTTGTAGAGTATTTGGGGTAAAGCTTAATTACTAAAAATGTTCAAATGGTTGATAAAGAATCTATACTTTCATATAGAAAACTGAAAACATACACTTCCTATCCAGTTAGTTGTTGAGTAGAATAATCAACTTCTTTCAAGTGTTCATATTCTTTGCTAGGAAATCCTTTCCCTTTTTGCACAGTTCATAGAAGTTACCTTGTGCTAGTATGTGCCAATGTATGTGACATTCATTTCTGTGCCATTTGTACTGAGGCACCTAATGTTGTTGATATTTTCCTCTTAAATACCACAAGTGATATGACATATGCACAAAAGACTTCCATAGAGAGAGAAAAATAAAATGTAGTTTACACAGGTTTGGGATGAAACAGCCCACAGAGTAATTGCTGAGATTGCATACACAGTTGTGCTTTCCATATTTTTTAATTGCTTTTTAAATCACAGACTAGAAGCTGTTTGATGTATTGAAAAAGGCTGAGTCTTTCTGTGGTTTGTGCTCTGGTTTGGGGTCTCTGGCTGAAATTTCTCAGTCCTTTCAGGA
>NW_008658717.1:2181-2437 GCF_000695815.1 Acanthisitta chloris
CTTCATGAAATGTGAGAAAGCACTAGTTAGCTAACTGCAAAGAACAGCTCGTACAGGCAGAGAATGGATGTCTCCAGCCTCCATGTGTAAGGTATATTTAAAATCACATTTACTCACAAGCTAAATGGTATGTTTGCACTACACTAGCATATTATGTTTAATGGATACTGGGGGCAACACCAATAGTCAAAGATTTTTAGTGAGATGTGTTGGTGGTGCCTTGAGGCTGGGTTAAGATACTTGATTTTGAATGTCC